>NC_041383.1:276054718-276069732 GCF_002162155.2 Triticum dicoccoides
TGCGGGGGCAAGTCATGTTTCCCCCCCACGCACCCACACCCCTAAGATAGATAAATGGGGCAAAGTCCATACAAGGAAGATGTGTCAGTACAACTATGCCCCTCAGTACGGTTCGGTGCGGGGGCAAGTCATGTTTCCCCCCGCCCCCACCCCTAAGATAGATAAATGGGGCAAAGTCCATACAAGGAAGATGTGTCAGTACAACTATGCCCCTCGGTACGGTGTGGTGGGGGGGGCAAGTCATGACCCTCAGTACTATATAAAAACAAACAAAAAAGAAAAAGAAAAAGAAAAAAAATTGACAGCCCAAGGACAAAAAAGTACCAGTCCAAGATACTGGTATAGTCTAGTGCTAGATCCCAAAAACAACCAAATATGAAAATGAACGCCCAATGACAAAAAAGTACCAGTCCAAGTTACTGGTCTACTCAAGTACTAGATAAAAAACACACAAAAAATAAAAAACAAATTGACCACCCAAGGAGAGGAGCAGTCCCACACACGCATGGGCCTGCCGTCCAGGGCCCACAGGTCGACAAAGAGATAGCGAGCGCCGTGTATAACCGCTCTGGTAAGTGTTCATATGAGTTCGACTAGTGAGCGTCGGCTGCGCTTATAAACAGGACCGGAGCCCCCTCGACTAGCGAGGTGGGACTAAACCCAGAGCGCACACGCACGCCGTGCTCCACAGCCGCGCGAGAGAAACTATTCGGGCCGAATACAACGACCCAGGCCGATGGCCCAACAAAGTACTTCGCCCCATAACAAAAATCCAGTAGATCACGCATGACAAAAAATAAAAAATGAAGATTTTTTTAAAAAAAACCAGTTAATAAACAAAAATATTGTAAAAAGTTCAAACACATCTTAATGGTAAGAACTAATATATATATATATATATATATATGAGACTGTAAATAAAAATTTCAGGAATGAATTTACAAAAAAAATAAGTACTGAGCAGCAAAGATTATTTTTTTTATGAAATACTAAAACTATCATTGTTCATCTATTAAAAAAAAGGAAAAAACATTCTAAAAAATTCATGTAAAAAAGTAAGGAAAAAAATATTATACAACAAACAAATTTGATCGGTAATTGACAAACTAAAATAGATTAGTACTATCATTAAAAGGGTGTAAGTTCAGCAAAACTCAAATAACAAAAAAGCGGTTCTAAAAAACTCATCAGCGTATAGCACCGTCTGCGAGGTATGAACATGAAAAATATATCAGTCAAAACAAAGGATGCCCATCAGTTCAACTATAGAAATTGTTCCATAACTAATATAAACAATGTAACAAAAAACAGTTATACTTGAGCAGAACAATAGGAATAACACTACATAACTAGTTCCATACCATTCTGATAATACCATACAAATTCAACCATCTCACATGCAAAATGTTTTAAAAGAAAAAAAATACTGCAACATAATTAGCCACACACAAAATCTCGCAAAACCGGCGTCATTTGCCACATTTAAACCTACAGCACATAGATTTTGAACGTCAGAGAGTCGTCTTCTCTAGAGAACATAACCATAACCACATCACCATCCTCAAATCCAGACTCAGCAACAAACTCCTTCCACCCAGTAGTTAGGTTGATGCAACCATCAAAGTCGATGTAGTAGGCAACATCCATCAACTGATACCCATTCTTGTCTGAAGTCTCCATCTTCAGAACACCGGAACTAGGAGCAACAATCCTGATCCTCGATGACATTTTCTGCAAATGGGCATGGGAGTACAAAACAAAATGAACACCTGACATAACTGAATTTTTGCACAGATATAGGAACGATTTGCATAACAAACTAAAATGGAAAAAATCTGAACCAAAACAATAACACAAAACTAACTAGACATGTGAACTGACTAAACTGAAGAAATATACAAATCAATACACCTACAGTAAAAACATCTATTCATAAATAGATCAGGGATTATACAAAAAAATGGTTAAAATACTGTTAAGTAATGAACTAATACACACAGAAATCCGTACTGTTAAAATCTCACAAAACCAAATAAAAAAATACAGACAAGCTATTCATTAAACAAAACTGGAGATCTAGTCCATGGGATTCAAACAAAAACCATCAAGAAAGTAGGAACCAAAATGAATAGAAACACATACCCATGATTCCTTCAAGTCACCATCCGTCAGGCGACAAACATAGGGTGTACGAAACCCATGGTTGCTGTACAACAAACAAGAAAGTTGCCCGCGCCGCTGAGTCTGAGTGAGCTCCAAACCAGACTCGTACACACAGCCGTCAGCTATGCGCGCCATCTTTGCCAGGCATCCGCATGAACAATCCTCCATGGAACACACAGGAACAGAGAAAAAGGCGACGAAGAGAAGAGAGAGGAACCTAGATCTGATTCTAGAAGAAGGAAGAAAAGGGAGTGGGAAGACTTGGCCACACACCACACATAGATGGATAGCGTTTATAGTCAGGGACACTCATAGATTATAAAAATAATAAATAGGAAGATGGGCAGCCAGCTGGTAGGAAATAGTTATTACACAAGCCATGCAACATTTGACCGCAAATCAGTACAACTTCAGAAAATCAAGCAGTTCAAAGGTGCACATGTCGAACATATGCAGACAAAACAACACATTCAGAGACAAAAACAAGTTGAATTCATTTAGTCATTCGAACATCTGCTCCCCCACAACAAAAATGTTAAAAACATAATGTTCACTACTTCAGTCATAACGATCAAAGAAACGACGCCATTTTGCCCTGGTGGATGGATGTGGAGCCGTGGCTGCTCTCGCCCTAGCCCAACTAATGATCTGAATATGGTTCCTTCCCCTGCCCTCTGGGAAAAGAAGATCCAATTCATTGGAGTTGCAAGTATCCATCACCTCACGCGCAAGCCGTCTGTTGAACTCTGCCTCCAGTTCCTCCTCGGCAGCACGTCGCGCCATCTGCCTGCGCCTGCGCCTCCTCCTCCTCTGCTCCGCTACTGCAGCCCTCACATCTATGGCGTCCCCCTCATCCTCTGTGACCTCTCCCAGCTCAGGATCCATCCCCCCTTTTCTTTGGTTGCAGCTTGTAGAATGAAACTGACAGAGGGCTCGGGCTTTATAATCAAAGTGCAGAGCCATCAGTGCGGCTCCAATGTCAACACACAGTAATAAAAACTGTGACACGCAGCAGTCCAACTAGACATACGGCAGCAATTCAAAACGACACTGAAAAACACGCAAATTAATTACGCGGTTTGACCAGATTACAAGAAATCGCAGCTTACAGTCAGCCGCCATACACCACCTCCGCCAACGACAAAATAACATGGGAATCCGAGGTAGAAACAACTAAAAAATAAAAATTAACAACGCAAATCTTTTCATACAATCCTTATATCTCTCCCTGCAACACCAATTCGAAAGTAAAAAAATAGAAAAAGAAGAGCAGAATTCCATGGCGGGCGTCGAAAACGAACAAGAACACCAAAACTTGTAATCATGAATTACAAAGGAAAATAATCTCAAAAAACCATAACATACCGATAAATTCTCACATCAAAAACGACAAACACGACATAATTTGAGGTCCGCAAACACCACAGTAAAACACTGACGCCAAAAAACACGTCCGCCGCCAAAATGACCACGCCGTCACCTCCAGTGACTACAAATCGCAAAACACATCCAGATGAGCGCGCGCACGTGCGGAACCCCTTTACGTGTCTCCTCTAGCAACGAATGGCCCGCAGCAACGCGCCGGAGAACGGCCGGAAGCTCAACGTTGCATCCCCTGTTTCTGTCCGTTGTGCACGCAGGAACATCAGTTCTTGTTGAAAAACACGTCAGTCCAACCTGTGAACTACGTCAGTACAGAAAGGGTAACAAAATAATATTCTGTTACGCGTAACAGAATAGCCCAGTATATATATATATGTATATATATATATATATATATATATATATATATATATATATATATATATATATATACATACCACGAGGCTCAAGCAATATACAATAATTCCACCAATCCCTCTCTATCCCTTCTAACATGGTATCATCCTAACCAATCCAACCCAAGCTGCCGCCCGCCGCTTCTGCTCTGCACCACCCCCGGGGTGGTCGACCTCCATGACCGCCGCCGAGGGCCGAGTCGCCCGTATCTAGGGTTCGTCCACCGGTCGTGTTGACCGGTTGCCCTAGATATTTTTTCCGATCCTTTGATTTGGGTTTTTCTCTCTCTCTCTCTCTCCCGTCGGTCTTTTTGATCGGCTTTACCTTTTGGTTTTCCCATCTAAGATCGATTTGCGTCGCCAGCCGCCGCCATCGACCCCATGCTTCTACTCCGACACCAGCGTGACCACCCAGTGATATGTCTCCAACATATCTATAATTTTTTATTGTTCGATGCTATTATATTATCATTCTTGGATGTTTTACAATCATTTTATAATCATTTTATATCATTTTTTGGTACTAACCTATTGACATAGTGCCCAGTGCGAGTTGCTGTTTTCTGCTTGTTTTTTACATTGCAGGAAATCAATACCAAACGGAGTCCAAACGCAGTGAAACTTTTTGTGGATTTTTCTGGACCAGAAGACACTGTATGGGTAAAGAAAGTATGAGAGGGGTGCTCCGAGGGGAGCACAACCAACCCAGGCATTCCCAAGTGGGTTGTGCCCACCTTGGTGGCCTCCCGCACCGCCTCTTTACTCTATAAATACCCCAATATTCCAGAAACCCTAGGAGAGTCGACGAAAATCAATTCCAGCCGCCGCAAGTTCCGGAAACACCAGATCCAATCTAGACACCATCACAGAGGGGTTCATCATGTCCATTGGTGCCTCTCCGATGATGCGTGAGTAGTTCTTTGTAGACCAACGGGTCCGTAGTTAGTAGCTAGATGGCTTCCTCTCTCTCTCTCTCTCTCTCTCTCTCTCTCTTGATTCTCAATGCAATGGTCTCTTCGAGATCCATATGATGTAAGTCTTTTTGCGGTGTGTTTGTTGGGATCCGATGAACTTTGAGTTTATGATCAGTTCTTTGTTTTTTATCCATGAAAGTTATTTGAATCTTCTTTAATCTCTTATATGCATGATTGATTATAGCCTCGTATTTATTCTCCGATATTTGGGTTTTGTTTGGCCAACTTTATCTATTTATCTTGCAATGGGAAGAGGTGCTTTGTGATGGGTTCGATCTTACGGTGCTTGATCCTAGTGACAGAAGGGGAAACGATACGTATGTACTGTTGCTATTAAGGATAACAAGATGGGTCTATTTCTATATAAATAGATCTTGTCTATGTCATGTCATTGTTCTTATTGCATTACTCCGTTTTTCCATGAACTTAATACAGTAGATGCATGCTAGATAGTGGTCGATGTATGGAGTAATAGTAGTAGATGTAGGCAGGAGTCGGTCTACTAATCTTGGACGTGATGCCTATTTAATGATCATTGCCTGGATATCATCATGATTATTTGAAGTTCTATCAATTTCCCAACAGTAATTGTTTTCCCACCATTTGCTATTTTCTCGAGAGAAGCCACTAGTGAAACCTACGGCCCCCGGGTCTCTTCTTTAATATATTTGTCTTCGCGATCTATTTTATTTGCTTTTATTTTCAGTACTATTAAACCAAAAATACAAAAATACGCTGCTGCACTTTATTTTATTTGCGCTCCATTTATGCAATCTATTACAACTTTATCCCGCCTTCGTGCCAATTTCTGGCACCGTTGCCTGAAAGGGATTGACAACCCCTTTAACACGCCGGGTTGCGAGTATTTGTTACTTGTGTGCAAGGGTTGTTTACGTTGTGTTGCGTGGTTCTCCTACTAGTTTGATAACCTTGGTCTCATCACTGAGGGAAATACCTACCGTTGATGTGCTGCATTGATAACCCACAAGTGTAGCGGATCGTTTGTAGCCTTCTTCGATAAATATGAGTGTCGAACCCAACGAGGAGCTAAAGGTAGAACAAATATTCCCTCAAGTTCTATTGACCACCGATACAACTCTACACACACTTGACGTTTGCTTTACCTAGAACAAGTATGAAACTATTTTGCAAGAATAAAACTACGAGTACTTTGCGAGAATAAAACTACAAATAAATTGCAAGGTAGTAAAGGTGGATAGCTTTTGTCAACAAGAAAGTCATTTGTCCCTAGGCAATCGATAACAAGTACCGGTAATCATTCTTGTAATTCTATATGAGGGAGAGGCATGCGCTAACATACTTTCTCTACTTTGATCAGATGCACTTATGATTGGAACTCTAGCAAGCATCCACAACTACTAAAGATCATTAAGGTCGTGAAACCCAACCATAGCATTAAGTATCAAGTTCCCTTTACTCCAATACGGCATGACCCACTTATCCGCGTTTAGGCAACTATCATCCCCCGCAACACTAATAATAAGCAAACCATGAACATATTGCAACACCCTATAGCGGGGGCCCCTCATGTTTGCGCGAGTCAGAGGGCACCGTAGGACAGCACCATAAATAAAATATACAATCATACCAACCAAGATCATGATTAACCCATAGGACAAAATGGATCTACTCAAAACATCATAGGATAATGATAGATCATTGGGAAATAATATATGGAGTTGAGCACCATGTTTAAGTAGAGATTACAGTGGCGAGAAGGGGTGTTACGCTGCTACATAGAGGGGGGAGAGTTGGTGTTGACGGTAGCAAGAGTGTTGATGTAGATCGCCGTCACGATCCTTGCCCCGGCGACACTCTAGCGCCACCAGGAGAGAGGGGGAGAGAGCTCCCTCCTTCTTATTCTTCCTTGGCCTCCCCCTAGATGGGAGGAGGGTTCCCCATCTGGTCCATGGTCTCCATGGCGGCGGAGGGGCGGGAGCCCCTCCGAGATTGGATCTCCCTCTCTGTTCTCTTCCGTTTCGCGCTCCCCAGATATGGCCCTTCACGGTTTCTTAAATTCCCGTAGATCCGTAACTCCGATTGCACTAAAATTTCTACACGGTTTTTTCCATAAATTATCTTTCTTGCACCAGAAGAAGGGCTCCAACTTGCGTTCGAGGAGGGCACGATACACCAGGGCACGCCTGGGCCCTGGTGGCGTACCTTGGTGGGTTGTGGAGGCCTCTGGCCTCCGTTTATGTTGATACCACATCCTAAAATTCACAAATATTCCAAAATAATTCTCGGTACATTTTTTTGAATTTGGAATTCGTTTGATATGGATTTTCTGCGAAACAAAAACATGCAACAAACAGGAACTGGCAGTCGGCATTGGATAAGTAAGTTGGTCCAAATAAATCATATAAAAAGTTGCCAAAAGTATGTAAAAGTTGAATAATATTGGCATGAAACAATCAAAAATACGACGAAGACGTATTAGCATCCCCAAGCTTAATTCCTGCTCGTCCTTGAGTAGGTAAATGATAAAAAAGATAATTTTTGATGTGGAATGCTACCTAGCATAAACTTGATCATATATCTAGTCATGGCATGAATATTAAGACATAAGTGATTCAAAGCAATAGTCTATAATTTGACATAAAGACATCAATACTCAAGCATCCCAACAAACAATCATGTCTTTCAAAATATCAATCATAAAGAACGTTATCCCTACAAAATCATATAGTCTTGTCATGCTCTGTCTTCCTAACACAAAAGTATAAATCATGTACTATCCCGGTGTCAGACAAGCAATTGGTTCATACTTTTTAATGCGCTTCAGCTTTTTCAACCCTCATGCAATACATGAGCGCAAGCCATGGATATAGCACTACGGGTGGAATAGAGTATGATGATAGGGGTAAATATAGAGGAGACAAAAAATTAAGAAAGTCTCACATCGACGCGGCTAACCAACGGGCTATGGAGGCGCCCATTAATTGATATCAATGTGAGGAGTAGGGATTGCCATGCAACAAATGCACTAAGAGCTATAAGTGTATGAAAGCTCCATATGAAAACTTAGTGGGTGTGCATCTAATCCTATAATGAAAAATTCCCACTAGTATATGAAAGTGACAACATAGGAGACTCTCCATATGAAAAACATGGTGCTACTTTGAAGTACAAGTGTGGTAAAGGATACTAATAATGCTCCTTCTCTCTTTGTTTATTTTTTTTCTTTTTCTTTTTTCTTTCTTTTTTTTCTTTTTCTCTCTTTTTCTCTCTCTCATTGTCCGGAGTCTCATCCCGACTTGTGGGGGAATCATAGTCTCCATCATCCTTTCCTTAGTGGGGCATTGCTCTAAAAATAATGGTAATCACACTTCTATTTACTTATAACTGACAAGGAATAAAAATTACAACTCGATACCTATAACAAAAATATGACTCTATATGAATGCCTCTAATAGTGTACCAGGATGCACAATGATCTAGCGTAACATGTATAAAAAATGATGAACAGTGGTTGAGCCACAAATACTATGTCAGCTATATGATCATGCAAAGCAATATGACAATGAATGCTCAAGTCATCAAAATGGAAGCGGTGGAAGTTGCATGGCAATATATCTCGGAATGGATATGGAAAGGCCATAATAGGTAGGTATGGTGGCTGTTTTGAGGAAGATATAATAAGGCTTATGTGTGATAGAGCGTATCATATCACGGGGATTGGATGCACCTGCGAAGTTTGCACCGAGTCTCGAGGTGAGAAAGGGCAATGCACGGTACCGTAGAGGCTAGCAAATTGCGGAAAGGTAAGAGTGCGTATAATCCATGGACTCACATTAGTCATAAAGAACTCATATACTTATTGCAAAATTTTATTAGCCCTTGAAGCAAAGTAATACTATGCATGCCCCTAGGGGGAGGTCGGTAGGAGTTAACCATAGCGCGCCCCCGAGCTTCACACAAAGATAGACAATCAAGGATAAATTGTGCTCCAACTTCCCAACACAACGAGAGACTATACGTGCATGCTTCGGGAATCACAACCTTAACGCCAATATTCTTACTAACCACAACCGTTTACTAGTAACTCCCACATATTATCATCTCTATATCGCAAAACTATTGCAAGGAATCAAACATATCATATTCAGTGATCCATAAGTTTTATGTAGGATTTTTATGACTAACCATGCAATTGACCAATTCCATTTGGCTCTCTAAAAAGATATAAGTGAAGCATGAGAGTTCAATTGTTTCTACAAAAGAACAAGCTCTAACAAATATAAGTGAAGCAAAAGAGAATTCTATGAACATCGGTTTTCCATGTGAAGAGAAACAGGCAGCCCAAACTTCAAATGATATAAGTGAAGCACATGAAGCATTCTATAAAGCCATACTCAAAAGATATAAGTGAAGTGTAATGAGCATTCTATAAATCAACCATTGACTATCTCATACCAGCATGGTGCATAAAAAAATGAAAACTAAATGGAAAAGACACTCCAATATTTGCACATATCACATGAACGAAACGAAGAAGAAAACATACTAATACTTGTTGAAGAAAGATGGGATGCCTTTCCGGGGCATCCCCAAGCTTAGACGCTTGAGTCTCCTTGAATATTAACTTGGGGTGCCTTGGGCATCCCCAAGCTTGAGCTCTTGCCTCTTCTACTTCTCCTCATATCGAGACCTCCTTGATCTTTGATCACTTCATCCACACAAAACTCAACAGAAAGCTCGGTAAGATCCGTTAGTATAATAAAGCAAATAACTACTCTAAGTACTGTTGCAAACCAATTCATATATATATTTTGCATTCTACTCCAAAAATTCTGAAAAAAATTATGAAAAATAAACTATTTGTATAGCAAGACTGTGCAAAAAGTTTCAGAACCTTTCGGCGTTCTAGTAAAAAATGTAAAATCGTGCGCTAGAGCCAAAGTTTCTGTTTTTGCACTGCACATACCAACAAGCAATCTACTCATCCTAAAGGCAAATCTTGGCACATTAGTTTTATAATTGTAGGTGTACAAAAGTATGGGCTCTTCTGTACCCCTTACTTGTGCACGGGCAGTCGTAGCCATGCCTGAGGCAGGGCTTGGCGGGGCAGTAGGAGACGGAACACCAGACTACCAAGACAAACATTCAAGACAGTGAACAGAGAGCAGAAGACAAGCTGGACCTCCCCCGGCAACATCCTTGCCGGGGCGGCTTGCGTGGCCCCGACAAGATCCTTGTCGGGGGAGCCTGCAAAGCACTAGCAAGATCATCACCCTTGAGGCTGAGAGCTTTGACATCATCGACAATGTCAAGGCGCTGGGTCAGGGCGCATGCGTAGTAGCATGCAGATATTTGTGAAGAACGATGGACTGCAGGTCCACGTGGGACCAAAAGACAAAGACCCCCGACAAGACCCTTGTCGGGGACGACTGCGAGGGCCCGGCAAGACCCTTGCCGGGGATGATTGTGGGGCCACAGCCAGGCCCGCACCAGGCAAGGTTTCACCACTTCGCTGCCGTCCCAGCGTGACGATTAGCTTGCCAACTAGGCAGACGCCTGCGTGGCAGCATGCAGGCTCTGGGCCAACTAAGCAAGTGCCTGCGTGGCAGCATGCAGATCTTTGTGGAGGCTCTACCACCACGCCAGCACGGCAGCAGCCAGCCAGCCTAGCATTGCATGCCTCATCAGCCTAGATGCGTGTCAAGACAAGGAGAGGCGGCGACGGACGAGACGACTTCTGTTACCACCCCCGATAAAGTAAGAGGGCACATAGGCAGCACATTAAATGTGTTTGTCCTACAATGTTAGCAATAAGCTTAAGCTCTGTAGCTGCTTTACACCTCATGTGCTGGCGACCCCTTTGACATATAAAAGGAGGCCCGACACGTAACAAGGAAGGATTCAGACTTTTTTGGACTGGGCATGCACCGCAGCTAGTTCAAGAACTCAAGAACATAGATATACACTGAAGCAAGACTAGGCTTTTACGTATCATTTCGGCCCAAACCTGGGTAAAAACGCCTTGCACTAATCGCCAGACCTGCTCTTCGCACATCTCTCTCCCCGCCAACCGTAGAAGGGATCCCCGTGATCCCATAGGTGTCGTTTCCCCGACATCTTTGGCGCGCCAGGTGGGGGGAAGAAGTTGTGAGAATCTGGTTTAGTAGTTAGTGCAACAGCTTCTCCATCGCCATGGCTCCGAAGAAGAAGACGATCACGACGCTCGGTTCGTCTGGAGCCGCTCCGCCCATGCCAGCACGGACAGGCGACGTGGCAGACACTGGTGGCGGAGGAGATCAAGATCATCCATGCCGCCCTGATACTAGAAGCCAGACGAGTGGTGTCGTCCGCAGCTAGCGGCGACGACTATCCGCCCGCCACTGCACCCAAGGATGGGGCCGTGCTACTTACGCGCGGCACAGGGACCTCCAAGGGTAGGAAGATGACCCCGCCAACACACGCACCGCGGTCCTCCCAGGTTGTGCGCAAAATAGTGCCGCGACGCTAGTGACCCCGGGCATCGTCGCGGCAAGATCCCTCAGCATCATTCTCAAGATGCGCAGGGCCAACATGCATGCCATGATGCTTGTGAAAAAGGCGTGCAACCGCAGAACCGTGACGGAACTCCTTTTAACGTAGTTAGAAGTCCGAGCTCCTCCGGTTCCTCGCGCTTGCCGCTGCCACCAACGCGAGCAGAAGCATTGGCATGAGCGCAGCTACTCCTCGACTTTCCTCCTGCTGCAGAGAGGTAAGAAGAGTGGATGGCTGCTATCCAAAGTTTTATTGGCCATGCCAACAGGGATGGCCACCAGGAGGCAAGTCCCTTGCGGCGCTGGACCACTGAGCCGACGCGCGTTGATAGTGGAAGGGTTGGAGGCGCCGCAACCACGATGCACTCCCCTCCATCACGGCAGCGGTGCTCACCAGCTCGTCGGGTTGACGCCCGTGATAACATGTCCACGGTGTTGTCTGATCCACAAGCACGCCATGATCAACGTCAAGTTCTCCGTGAATGGCTCAAGGAGGACGCCCGGGCCACCATCTTGTGGCGACGGGAGGCGCACCACCAATCAGATAGGCATGCTGGGCCCACAGCGTATAGGCCTACGCCGGAGGATGATGACGACTTAACTTATGCAATCACCTGTCCAGCGTTCACCCGCGAGCTATGGCAGTTCCAGTGGCCCTCCACCCGCATGTTCAAACCAGAGGTCCCAGAGAAGTACGACGGCAAGACTCATCCATCCGAGTTCCTGAGTGTTTACACCATCGCAATGCAAGCTGCCGGAGCTCGGGACGACAAGGTACTCGCCAACTATTTCCCGTTGGTGCTCAAGCCCAATGTTAGGTCATGGTTGATGCACTTGCTGATAGATTCCATCTCCTCTTGGTCGGATCTATGCCACGGGTTTGTTGGTGCCTTTACGGGTGGCCACGTAGCTCCTGGCCAGGCAAGCGATTTGCACGTGATCCTCAGAGATACGGTGAATGCTTGCGCAAGTACATACAAAGGTTCAGCCGTTTGCAGTACAACATCCCCGATGTTCATCCCGCCGCTGTCATCAGCGTGTTCCATCAGAACATGCACAATCGTAAGATGCGTGAAGAGCTAGCGATGAACAAGGTTACGGATGTTGCCGAGCTTTTTGTTCTAGACGATAGATGTGCCTGAGCTGAAGAAGGAAGGAAGTACCCTGGAGAGGACGCCGACACGAGAAGTTATTCTGAAGACAAGGATGTCGCCGCCCCGGCGAAGAAGGGTCGGTGATGCAACAGGAAGCGCAAAGGCAAGACCGTGCTTGCTATTGAGGAATCCGGCGACCACGACACCACCAAGAAGGCCAAGGTTGATGACCCCGACAAAGAGATTACCGGGTGCAACGCCCGCCGAGCCTTGGCGGCTACCGGCAAGCTGGAGGGCTCCGACAAGCAGTATTGCAAGATTCACCGCGTGAAAGGCCACGATCTCCAAAACTACCGTCAAATTGAGCAGCTGATGGAGAAGTAGAGGGTTGAGTACAAAAGACGGAATAGAGAGAAGGGCCATGATGGTACGGAGGGATCCAGCAAGAAGCACGGCGCTCGAGGGGGACATTGCGACAAGGAGAAGCAACAAGAGAGGCCTGCTCGAGGCCGCGACAAGAAAGAGGAAGATGACGATCATGACGACGATGATGAGTCCACCGAGCATGAGTTTCAGAAGGCGACGGAGGTCATGTGCATTGATGGAGGTGCCTCGTTGCATTCTTCCCACCGCCAACTTAAACAGTGGGCGCGTGAGATTAATGCGACGGAACCAATGGTCGACGCCCAGAAACCACTGAAATGGTCCAACACGCCTATCATTTTCGACGCCGAGGATCACCCTAATCGCACAACCGCGGTCGGGTGTTTTCCATTGCTGGTCTCACCAACAATACGCAACCTCAAGGTGACGAAAATGCTAGTTGACGGTGGGGCCGGTTTGAACTTGATCTCGCCCAACGTGATCAACAGGTTGCAGATCCCTGACGAAGATCTCGAGGAAACAGGTACGTTCCAAGGGATCAATCCAGGGAGAAGCCAACCTAAAGGGAAGGTCACGCTACCTGTCACGTTTGGTGGCGACCTGAACTAGAGGACAGAGAAGATCGTTTTTGATGTCACCAAGATCTCGTTGCCATATAACGGGATCCTTGGTCGTCCAACACTGGCCAAGTTCATGGCGGCGTCACATTACGCGTACAAAAAGCTAAAGATGCCCGGCCCAATGAGCATCATCACCATCAGCTGTGACAAGAGGGATGCACTCATTTGTGCCGATCAACTCTACCGAGAGGCAGTTGTAACATCAGCCACCAAGGCACTTTCTCCTGCCACTGGGAAGAAGACCGGCAAGGCCTCGGTCACCGGCAAGACTCCTGGCCCCGGCAAGGACTCCTGCACCCACTCCGGCAAACGCGCCTCTTTGGAGTGCTGCGTTCCCATTGAGCATGTGCCAAAGAGTTCCACCAGCAAGAGCAAGAGATCAAGGGCAGCCCCACCAGAAACCAAGAAGGTACCCGTCAGGGAGGACGACACGGGTGGAGCTTTTACCATAAGCTCCACCCTTGACAGCAAATAGAAAAGCGCGCTCGTCGCCTTCTTGCGGGCGAATGTCGATGTGTTTGCATCGCAAGCATCCGACATCGCCGGCGTTCCTAGGGAGCTGATTGAGCACCACCTTGCTGTCTGTCCCCATGCGCAGCCCGTCAAGCAAAAGGTCAGAAAGTAAGCTTTGGAGCGACAAGAGTTCATCATCGAGGAGATCAGGAAGTTGGAAGCGGCAGGCTTGGTCAGAGGAGTGCTCCACCCAACATGGTTGGCCAATCCAGTGGTAGTGCGTAAGGCAAATGGGAAGTGGAGGTTGTGTATTGACTATACATATATCAATAAAGCATGTCCAAAGGATCCTTTTGTTGGGGAACATAGTAATTTCAAAATTTTCCTACGCACATGCAAGATCATGGTGATGCATAGCAACGAGAGGGGAGAGTGTGTCCATGTACCCTCGTAGACCAAAAGCGGAAGCGTTAACACAACGCAGTTGATGTAGTCGTACGTCTTCACGGCCCGACCGATCAAGCACCGAAAGCACGACACCTCCGAGTTCTTGCACACGTTCAGCTCGATGACGTCCCTCAAACTCCGATCCAGCCGAGTGTCGAGGGAGAGTTCCGTCAGCATGACAGCGTGGTGACGATGATGATGTTCTACCGACGCAGGGCTTCACCTAAGCACCGCTACGATATTATCGAGGAGGACTATGGTGGAGGGGGGCACCACACACGGCTAAGAGATCAATGATCAATTGTTGTGTCTATGGGGTGCCCCCCTCCATATATAAAGGGGGGGACGAGGAGAGGGCCGGCCAAGGGGAGAGGCGTGTCCAAGGGGGGGCAATCCTACTCCAAGTAGGTTTGCCCCCCTTTCCTATTCCAAGTAGGAGAAGGGGGAAGGATGAGGTGGAGAGAAGGAAGGAGAAGGGGGGCCGCCGCCCCCTTCCCTTTCCCAATTCGGATTGGGGCAAGGGGGCCGCGCGCCACCTCCTGGCCTCCCTCTCTCCTTTCCACTAAGGCCCATAAGGCCCAATAGCTTC
>NC_041383.1:276069992-276075392 GCF_002162155.2 Triticum dicoccoides
CGGTAACCCCCGGTACTCCGATATATATCCGATAACCCCCGGAACCTTTCCGGTGTCCGAATATAGTCATCCAATATATAAATCTTCATGTCTCGACCATTTCGAGACTCCTCGTCATGTCCGTGATCACATCCGGGACTCCGAACAACCTTCGGTACATCAAAACACATAAACTCATAATATAACTGTCATCTAACTTTAAGCGTGCGGACCCTACGGGTTGAGAACTATGTAGACATGACCGAGACACGTCTCTGGTCAATAACCAATAGCGGAACTTGGATGCTCATATTGGCTCCTACATATTCTACGAAGATCTTTATTGGTCAAACTGCATAACAACATACGTTGTTCCCTTTGTCATCGGTATGTTACTTGCCCGAGATTCGATCGTCGGTATCTCAATAGCTAGTTCAATCTCGTTACCGGCAAGTCTCTTTACTCATTATGTAATGCACCATCCCGTAACTAACTCATTAGCTACATTGCTTGCAAGGCTTATAGTGATGTGCATTACCGAGAGGGCCCAGAGATAACTCTTCGACAATCGGAGTGACAAATCCTAATCTCGAAATACGTCAACTCAACAAGTACCTTTGGAGACACCTGTAGAGCACCTTTATAATCACCCAGTTACATTGTGACGTTTGGTAGCACACAAAGTGTTCCTCCAGTAAGCGGGAGTGACATAATCTCATAGTCATAGGAACATGTATAAGTCATGAAGAAAGCAATAGCAACATACTAAACGATCAAGTGCTAAGCTAATGGAATGGGTCAAGTCAATCACATCATTCTCCTAATGATGTGATCCCGTTAATCAAATCACAACTCATGTCTATGGTTAGGAAACTTAACCATATTTGATTCACGAGCTAGTCAAGTAGAGGCATACTAGTGACACTGTGTTTGTCTATGTATTCACACATGTATTATGTTTCCGGGTAATACAAATCTAGCATGAATAGTAAATCATGATATGAGGAGATAAATAATAACTTTATTATTGCCTCTAGGGCATATTTCCTTCAGTCTCCCACTTGCACTAGAGTCAATAATCTAGATTACACAGTAATGATTCTAACACCCATGGAACCTTGGTGCTGATCATGTTTTGCTCGTGGAAGAGGCTTAGTCAACGGGTCTGCAACATTCAGATCCGTATGTATCTTGCAAATCTCTATGTCTCCCACCTGGACTTGGTCCCGGATGGAATTGAAGCGTCTCTTGATGTGCTTGGTTCTCTTGTGAAATCTGGATTCCTTTGCCAAGGCAATTGCACCAGTATTGTCACAAAAGATTTTCATTGGACCCGGTGCACTAGGTATGACACCTAGATCAGATATGAACTCCTTCATCCAGACTCCTTCATTTGCTGCTTCCGAAGCAGCTATGTACTCCGCTTCACATGTAGATCCCGCCACAACGCTTTGTTTAGAACTGCACCAACTGACAGCTCCATCGTTCAATATAAACATGTATCCGGTTTGCGATTTAGAATCGTCCGGATCAGTGTCAAAGCTTGCATCGACGTAACCATCTACGACTAGCTCTTTGTCACCTCCATAAACGAGAAACATATCCTTAGTCCGTTTCAGGTATTTCAGGATGTTCTTGACCGCTGTCCAGTGATCCACTCCTGGATTACTTTGGTACCTCCCTGCTAAACTAATAGCAAGGCACACATCAGGTCTGGTACACAGCATTGCATACATGATAGAGCCTATGGCTGAAGCATAGGGAACTTCTTTCATTTTATCTCTATCTTCTGTAGTGGTCGGGCATTGAGTCTGACTCAATTTCACACCTTGTATAACACGCAAGAACCCTTTCTTTGCTTGATCCATTTTGAACTTTTTCAAAACTTTATCAAGGTATGTACTTTGTGAAAGTCCAATTAAGCGTCTTGATCTATCTCTATAGATCTTGATGCCCAATATGTAAGCAGCTTCACCGAGGTCTTTCATTGATTTTTTTATTCAAGTATCCTTTTATGCTATCTAGAAATTCTATATCATTTCCAATCAATAATATGTCGTCCACATATAATATTAGAAATGCTACAAAGCTCCCACTCACTTTCTTGTAAATACAGGCTTCTCCAAAAGTCTGTATAAAACCATATGCTTTGATCACACTATCAAAGCGTTTATTCCAACTCCGAGAGGCTTGCACCAGTCCATAAATGGATCGCTGGAGCTTGCACACTTTGTTAGCATCCTTTGGATCGACAAAACCTTCTGCTTGCATCATATAAAACTCTTCTTCTAGAAATCCATTCAGGAATGCAGTTTTGACAACCATTTGCCAAATTTCATAATCATAAGGTAATTGCTAACATGATTCGGACAGACTTAAGCATCGCTACGGGTGAGAAAGTCTCATCGTAGTCAACCCCTTGAACTTGTCGAAAACCTTTCACAACAAGTCGAGCTTTGTAGACAGTAACATTACCATCAGCGTCAGTCTTCTTCTTGAAGATCCATTTATTCTCGATGGCTTGCCGATCATCGGGCAAGTCAACCAAAGTCCACATTTTGTTCTCATACATGGATCCCATCTCAGATTTCATGGCCTCAAGCCATTTTGCGGAATCTGGGCTCTTCATCGATTCCTCATAGTTCGTAGGTTCGCCATGGTAAAGTAACATGACCTCCAGAATAGGATTACCGTACCACCTTGGTGCGGATCTTACTCTGGTTGACCTACGAGGTTCGGTAGTAACTTGATCTGAAGTTTCATGATCAATATCATTAGCTTCCTCACTTATTGGTGTAGTCGTCACAGGAACCGGTGTCTGTGATGAACTATTTTCCAATAAAGGAGCAGGTATAGTTACCTCATCAAGTTCTACTTTCCTCCCACTCACTTCTTTCGAGAGAAACTCCTTCTCTAGAAAGGATCCATTCTTGGCAACAAATGTCTTGCCTTCGGATCTGTGATAGAAGGTGTACCCAATAGTTTGCTTTGGGTATCCTATGAAGACACATTTCTCTGATTTGGGTTCGGCTTATCGGGTTGAAGCTTTTTCACATAAGCATCGCAGCCCCAAACTTTACTTTGGTTTCGTGCCAAACCACAGTTTACAAGGCATCGTCTCAATGGATTTTGATGGTGCCCTATTTAACGTGAATGTGGCCGTCTCTAAAGCATAACCCCAAAATGATAGCGGTAAATCAGTAAGAGACATCATAGATCGCACCACATCTAGTAAAGTATGATTATGACGTTCGGACACACCATTACACTGTGGTGTTCCGGGTGGCGTGAGTTGCGAAACTATTCCGCATTGCTTCAAATGTAAACCAAACTCGTAACTCAAATATTCTCCTCCACGATCAGATCGTAGAAACTTTATTTTCTTGTTACGATGATTTTCAACTTCACTCTGAAATTCTTTGAACTTTTCAAATGTTTCAGACTTATGTTTCATTAAATAGATATACCCATATCTTCTCAAATCATCTGTGAAGGTGAGAAAATAACGATACCCGCCGCGAGCCTCAACTTTCATTGGACCACATACATCAGTATGTATGATTTCCAACAAATCAGTTGCTCGCTCCATAGTTCCGGAGAACGGCGTTTTAGTCATCTTGCCCATGAGGCATGGTTCGCAAGTACCAAGTGATTCATAATCAAGTGATTTCAAAAGTCCATCAGTATGGACTTTCTTCATGCGCTTTACACCAATATGACCTAAACGGCAGTGCCACAAATAAGTTGCACTATCATTATCGACTCTGCATCTTTTGGCTTCAACATTATGAATATGTGTATCACTACTATCGAGATTCATCAAAAATAGACCACTCTTTAAGGGTGCATGACCATAAAAGATATTACTCATATAAATAGAACAACCATTATTCTCAGATTTAAATGAATAACCGTCTTGCATCAAACAAGATCCAGATATAATGTTCATGCTCAACGCTGACACCAAATAATTATTATTTAGGTCTAAAACTAATCCAGAAGGTAGATGTAGAGGTAGCGTGCCGACGGCGATCACATCGACTTTGGAACCATTTCCCACGCACATCGTCACCTCGTCCTTAGCCAGTGTCCGCTTAATCTATAGTCCATGTTTCAAGTTGCAAATATTAGCAACAGAACCAGTATCGAATACCCAGGTGCTACTGCGAGCTCTGGTAAGGTACACATCAATAACATGTATATCACATATACCTTTATTCACCTTGCCATCCTTCTTATCCGTCAAATACTTGGGGGCAGTTCCGCTTCTAGTGACCAGTCTGCTTGCAGTAGAAGCACTCAGTCTTAGGCTTAGGTCTAGACTTGGGTTTCTTCTCTTGAGCAGCAACTTGTTTGCTGTTCTTCTTGAAGTTCTCCTTCTTTTTCCCTTTGCCCTTTTTCTTGAAACTGGTGGTCTTATTGACCATCAACACTTGATGCTCCTTCTTGATTTCTACCTCCACAGCCTTTAGCATTGCGAAGAGCTCGGGAATTGCCTTATCCATCCCTTGCATATTATAGTTCATCATGAAGCTCTTGTAGCTTGGTGGCAGTGATTGAAGAATTCTGTCAATGACGCTATCATCCGGAAGATTAACTCCAAGCTGAATCAAGTGATTGTTATACCCACACATTCTGAGTATATGCTCACTGACAGAAGTATTCTCCTCCATCTTGCAGCTGCAGAACTTATTGGAGACTTCATATCTCTCAATCCGGGCATTTGCTTGAAATATTAACTTCAACTCCTGGAACATCTCATATGCTCCATGACGTTCAAAACGTCGTTGAAGCCCCAGTTCTAAGCCGTAAAGCATGGCACACTGAACTGTCGAGTAGTCATCAGCTTTGCTCTGCCAGACGTTCATAACATCTGGTGTTGCTTCTATAGCAGGTTTGGCACCTAGCGGCACTACAAAAAAAAGACACATCCGTGACATTTTGGGCCAAACGAATTTTTTTCTGTCATACATATGACACTTCCATGACGATAGTTGTGACAAAACCCGGTATCATCATAGATGTGGTGGGCTCCTACTTCTATGAAAAAATCATGACAAAAAATGGGCTTTTCGTCCTGGGCGGGCCGGAGACGCAGCTGCATGACATTCTTTGGGCCGTCCATGACGGAAAAAACCGTGGTAGAGCTGAGGGGGAGGAAAATTTCGGGGAGTTGCCGGTTACGGTTGGAGAGCGATGCGCGTTTCTCTCGTATAGGTACGCGCGTGTGTGCGAGGCGTTGGCTCTAACTGAACCCGAGCGAGGCGTTGGGCTCTAACTGCACCCGAGCGATTGCACTGCAGGCTACGCGTTACTGATCCCGAGCGATCGATCGATGGCTGTTAACTGAACCCGATGGAGCGATTCCTTCACTACTGCTGCTAACTGAAGCCGATCGATGCTGCCTCTGGGATGAATAGT
>NC_041383.1:276076231-276098214 GCF_002162155.2 Triticum dicoccoides
GTAGCGCTCCAACACAAGTCCGTTTCGTCCGTTTTGCGGTACGCCACACCCCTCCCGATCAACAGGACCCCTGTTTCGACCGTAGAGCTCCAACACAAGTCCGTTTCATCCGTTTTGCGGTACGCCACACCCCTCCCGATCAACAGGACCCCCATTTCGACCGTAGGAGGTCCGTTTCCTCCATTTTGCGGTACGCCACACCCCTCCCAATCAACAGGACCCTGTTCCGAACGTAGGAGGTCCGTTTCCTTCGTTGTGCGGTACGCCAGGCCTCGTTTCCATCGCCTGTTCCGTCCAAGCCCTCCCGATGAACACGACCACGCATTCCGTTCCGACCCAGCCGGTTGGCTCCCACGCGTTCCGTTGCCTCCCTATGAACACGACGCATTTTGTTGCCTCCCCATGAACACGACGCATTCTGTTGCCTCCCCATGAACACGACGCATTCCGTTGCCTCCCCATGAACACGACGCATTCCGTTGCCTCCCCATGAACACGAGCCCTCGCCGTACGTATGCGCGACTAGGCGTTCGAGACCCCGCCCGTATGTACACATACGTGGCCGTCTTTTCTTTCTTGCACCCTGGCCGATGTACGTACATGTACATGCTACGTGCGCGCCTCTACTACAACACGTGCGCGCCTCTACTACGACACGTGCGCACCTCTACATCGACCAGTATGTACGTACAAGTTCGCGACCAGGATGGCAACGCTACGTACGCTTCGACCAGGTGGGTCCCGACTGTCAGGCACTTCCTTGCGTGCGAAGATGTAGCTGGTGGGTCCCAGCAGTCAGGGGGGCGAATCATTTTTTTCCCGGACGTACTTCTTTGCGTGCGAAGGTGTAGCTGCTGGGTCCCAGTAGTCGTGGGTCCCAAAAGTACAACCCATTTCAACCAACCGTTCAAAACAGAATTCAATAAAATTTCCCACATTTTGATGGGATCCGAATATTTTTATCCCGAAATTTTAGTCAGATTAAATACAATTTCAATATAAATTTATATTGCGTAAAAATCCAACGAAATATTCCGCTCGCAACAATTAATGAAATTAAAATTTTCAGTATTCCAAAAATAATATGTTATAAAGTAATCACTGTTTGGTGCATTTTTTATAGTTACTACCCAGTTTTTATAATTACATCCCATTTATTATTTCTTAAAGCCCATTTTCTTGTTAAGCCTAATGCATCCCTCCTTGGAAAGATTTGCGGCCTAGTGGGGCGGAGAATAATAACTTGACCTTGCCTGGGTATTCCTAAAAAAAAGTATATCTGGGCTAGCCATTTTTAGCTTGAAAAAAATTAATATCTGGGCTGGATATCTGGCCTGGGCTAGACGGGCCATAGCCCGCCCAGTTAATACCTGCAGCGATGTTTTCATTGTTGTTCAGAGGAGAAAAATTAATATCTAGGGTAAACATCGAAAAACTCTGCAGTGCTCACACCTCAAAAACACAAATATTGCTCAAGCTGCTTGGTCCCAGCTGTCGGCCGCTTCTTGTGCAATTCTCTCATTTATTGACTACTCCCTCCTTTCCGGTTTATAATGCTCAATTCAAAAATCTCACCAATCAAGGTAGATGGCGAGTGGTGGAATACTTTTTCTAGTTTTGCAAAAGCACCTAATTAATGCTCTTGTTATCCTAAAAAAATTATGTTTATTAGTGCATTAATTGCAATGCATGCATGCATAAAGTACATGCATTGGTCAATTTTCTCTTAATACTTGCATGCAATGATTTAATGCACCTTGGAATCTGAACATGTGATGGAAAACAACCAAATTGAGCCTTATAAAATGGAAAAACTAAAATTTTGAGATAAGCCCTATAAACCGGAAAGGAGGGAGTACATAGGTAGACAATGGTGTGGGACCGTGATGTCCGGAAACCAGGAGGAAGCAAAATAAATTATAGTTCATATATATATATATATATATATATATATATATATATATATATATATATATATATATATATATATATAATAAGGAGGCACTTGTGTACGTGAGGCTATGGACCTGGTGGGTCCCCATTGTCATCCAATCCATGTAAAGTGATCTCCTCGCCCGGGCGTGCTTTCTGCCCGAAACAGTCAGCGCCGGCCGCCCCGCTTCCCGGTGCAGGCAATTACTCCGCCTTAAACGACACAAGTGTCGTCCGTCCGTCCATATGCCGCACACATTAATGATACGCAGTTGCCGAGCCGGCTACTCCGGCGTCACACGTTCGTCCCTCCGCCCGCCCACCATTCCTATATAAACTGCTGCGCCTGCCATAGCCGCAGTCATCCGCATCCGTTGCCTTTCTCCTGTCCACACCACTACTGCCCAGCATGGCTTCCTCGCGCTACAGCGCTCTTCGAGACGGGCGGACGACGGACCATAAGGAGATAGCAGCCATTGCTGCCGACCGGCTGGTCGACAGGCAGCCGGAGGACGACGACGTCCCAATGGAGAACATGGTAGTTGACGATCCGGCGCCAACCCCCTCCTCCGCGCCATCCTCGCCGGTGCATTGCACCATGACCATTGGCAAGGCCCGTGCCCAATATATGGACAGAGTGAGGCAGATGCGTGAGGAGCAGTTCCAGGAGGCGCAGGCTGACGCCGCCTACAACCACCATCTCCTCCAGGAGCACCTGCAAGCGGAGGAGCAGATCGCCGCGGAGTGGGCGGAGCAGGAGGTGCTGCTCGACTCGTACCACTCCGCCCGCAAGGGCCGCCTCGAGCGCTGGCGGTACCACATGTGGGTGGCGGAGGCTGCGGCCGCCTACAAAGAGGCTAGCAAAGAGGGCAATGAAGCAGGCGAGGCGCTATTTGGCAAGACCGAGGACGAGGCAGAGGACAATGCCGGCTACGACGAGTCCCCACTCCGCTGGCGTCGATGACGCCCTGCTCCGCCGACACCCCATGGCACCAACAACGAGGCAGAGGACACCGCCGGCTCCGCCGAGGCCCCGCGGTGCCAACAACGAGGCAAAGGACACCGCCGGCTCCGCCGTGGCCCCGCCCCGCCAACAACGAGGCAGAGGACATCGCCGTCTCAGCCGAGGCCCCACCGTGCCGTCACCTGGGGGAGGATTTCCACCGCTCCGCTGAGGCGCCGCCCGCCGGCAACGAGACAGAGGCATCGCCGGCTCCACCGAGGCCCCGCCCCGCTGCCAACGAGGCCGCGCCACATAGAAAATGAGGAAGAGTAGAGCACTGTAGGTCGCCGCCACTCGGGTCCAAGTAAGGCCACCGCTGCTACCCTCCGGTTGAAGCCAAGCTAGGCAGGTTGACCATTGACGGTCGGTTAACTTCTTGGCGGCGTCGTGGAGTCAGAGAGCTGCGCTGGAGAAGAACGCTGCTTCTACTTAACTGCTGGTGCAGTTGGCTGACTAACACGTGGGCCCAACAGGCCACATGTCAGTTACGCAACTGCACCTGCAGTTAAGTCACTGAAGCTTCTGTTCGGCTCAGCGGGACACAGGTGGGTAGCTTCGGTTAATTAATTATACCTCCAGTGCACCCCTTTTTAGTTTTTTTTCGAAAAGGGGGATGACCCCCAGCCTCTGCATCTGGGAGATGCATGCGGCCACAAACACCCCTTTTTTGTTGAAGAATGTATGAAATGTAATGAAATCCGGCATTTTTATATGAAATCCGACCGTGTATGAATGAATTTATTTCGATTAGTTCGAATTCCTGTATCACTGGCATTGGATGAACATGCAAAACAATATGTACTAGCATTATTCCCAGGGTGATCACCATGTTTGCAGCAGTTTCACATGTACTCCCTCCGGTCCTTTCTAGTTTGCATACAAGTTTTGTCTGCAGTCAAAGTATCTCTACTTTGACCAATCTTATACAAAAAAGTATGCACTTTCACAATGTGTGAAGTAAAAAGGAATAGAAGGAGTACAAAGAGCTTGAGCAACTTTTTAGCGTTTTTGTACATTGCAATCAAACACACAGGCCTGGCAATTCATAGAGAACATTCGAAACAATTGATGATTATGCATCTCAGCAACTCACATGTCATAGGCAATATTTACTTCACAACTAAAAAATACAGAAAAAATTGATCGCCGCTGCTGACTGCAAAGGGCGTCCCATTCGAAAATATCAAACGCATATCTTGCTAAAATCAATGAGCAAAATTTGACAAGGTTGTCCCATTCCAAAATATCAAATGCCTACGATTGTGGAATGGGCAGGGTTTGCCATCAGTTCAGACATTGACATGGCACCTCGTGCTAAATAAACCAGCTGTTCTTTTTGTGCAGTTCCACCAAAATCAACCAAATTCGCGCGTAGCTTGTATGATTTCGCCCTTATATGTTGCAATGCCTTGAACTTATGGGCACCTCCTTTCTTGTGGTGGAAAAGGAATGATTCAATGTATTCATGAACATTTTGTGCAGTTCTCGTTGAAATCAAGCTGAGCACCCCTGTTTGCACAAATACAAAAAAGTGATTAGTATAAAGCAAACTGTACTATGAATTGACAGTTTCAACAGGCACATACATGGTCCATGTAGAGCACACTTTTAGAAAAATGGAACTCACCAGAAAGAATCCTAGAACAACATTGTACTCGCGCATCATAGCAAAAAAATGGAGATTTGTCAGTCCGTCTGAGCTGAAGTTAGTTTGGTCTTGTGGGGAGTAATGTAACCATCCTTCAACTGCTCCTTCTGATGAGAAGATAGGCAGTGCTTCTTCATCCTGGCATAATCGGAACTAGTCACTTCACGTACTCCATATTCTTCTTCAGAGGAAGATGATCCCGTTGTGCAAAGACAAGAGGACTACTAAATGCTAGCATCCATGTTTGCTCGAAAAAAAGGAAAGGAAATATTTAAAACAGCACAGATGAAGCACTTCCCAAGGACAATACCACTTTTTCATGACAGTATCTAAACAGTAGCACAACACCAATAGAGATGACAAAGCTCAATCATATGGATGGAATCAGTGGGCGAGTGTCGTGGGAACGACTCCGATAGTAAGAGAGGGGTAGGATAACGGAGCATGATCTATCGAGATGCATATGGGTGACACGGTGGTTTTAGCGAGTTTGGGCCTCTCACGGTGGAGATAACAACCCTACATCTCGTGCTCCGGAGAGGCTTTGTTTTATCTGAGTATATATCTGGAGATTACAATGTGTGTGTGAGAGAGGGGAACGGATCCCCATGCCTGAGCTAAGTCCTGAGACTAATGGTGAAAAGAGAGAGAGGTGGAAGAAAAGAACACCCCAAGTCTAGTGGTGGGGGGTGGTTATATAGAGTGCGCCACCCCCTCACCTCCTATGTTACAAAGTCGAGTATCAATGCCATAATACCTGGCCACTACAAAACTGTTATGCTGACTATTGGTCTTTGCATATCCGAGTGAGTTACCCGGTCGAGTGGAATGAGCTCGTCGAGTGGAGTGCCGTGCTCCGAGTGGTTGTTGCCGTCCGAGTGACTTTCAAGTTGCGGTACATCTGGAAGGCGATCTGGCCCAGGGGCCCAGTACAAAGTGTACAGTGTCCATGGGTAGGGTCTTTAGGTCAGGCCTGTTACCCTACCCCCAATACATGTCCTCGTCAGCGAGTACCAACCTTTGTCAGGAGGCTGATTGTGTAGAGCATACAGATGAAGCACTTCTCGGGAACCATCTGTTCCTATCTACGGGGGTGGCCATGCTTACTATATACTCCTCGATTAGTTTAACGTTTCCAACATCTTCTTGTGCAGTTCCACTAAAATATATGGTATCTTCAAAGAAGATCCCTGTTTGCACAAGTAGAGATAATTACGTATGGCATCAAATCAGTGGCAAAACAATTGCTCGTTCCAGCCATAGAAATAAATTAAGATGCAAAACTATATCATTACTTGTGTCATCACAGTTCCAGTGCTCATTACAGCACCGGGAGTTGATTTTTGTTTTTCTTCCACTTGTTCTTCCCCGTCATCACTTGGTTCAATAACAGACAAGCTTCGTCTTCAATGTAAGATTTGGCATGTCAATTAGGGAGCACAAGTATAGTACTAAACTTAATTTTCTGATGAAAGTGGCAAAATACAGGCCACCAGTTGTGAAATATCCTTATCTTACCTCAATGGGATATTACGGTGCACATACAGATTGGAAGTCTTGTCTCCATTTGTGCAGTTCACTAAAATGAAGCAACATTATCGTACAAGTAGCACAACATATGAAAGCACACTGCAGAATCATGTGAAAGAAGGCTAGTACTGACCTCTCATGATGCGGAATTCAAACAACTCACAAGAAGAAGATCTGAACCAAATTCGCCTTAACAAATAGGAAGTAAGATCTCCTCTTGTGCAGTTCCACTAAGATCAAGCGGTCAAGCAATGTTGTCGGTGTGACATTTTGGTTGAACTGCACAAAACAGTCTTAAAACAAAAGAATGGTGCAAAGACAGTAGGTGAGCTTTGAATTCTTGTCCTGAAGATGAGGCTACTTCCAAGAAAGTAGTGCTCAAGAAGGAATATGGCTCAGCACATAGCACAAAGCCTGGACTGAAAAAGAAAGTTCCTGCCAAGAGGACACCAATGCCCAAGGCCAGAAGGTCCACTCAAGTGCCAGAACAGACTGAACCCAAAGAGGCACCTGAAAAGAAAGTCACATCTTCCAAACCCAAGAAAGTTCCCACTGGAGAGACAACGAAGTTTACCATTGAATCAGAGGATGAAGGTGCTCAGGACAAGAAGAAGAAGAGAGCAAGAACCACAACTGCCCAGGTTCTTGGAAAGCCCTCTATGAGAAGAGATTCTGAAGAGGAAGAAGAGGTTGCTGCACCAGCACCCAAGGCACCCAAGCTTATGGGTGATGCTATTAGATCAGGGGCTGCAACATCTAAGCCCAAGGAAGCACCCAAAGCAGCCTCCAAGGCCAAGCTTGTACCAAAGAGGAATACTAGGAGTATTCCAGCTGCTGAGAAGAACAAGGCCCCAGTGCCAAATGTTGCTGATGAAGAAGATGAAGAAGGACAGGTCCTAAGGAAGCTCAAGCCCAAGATACCAGACCACAATGATGCCCATCCTGTGGCTGAAGACATGAGGATCAGGAAGGACTCAGGGTTGAGGCTATGGAGGATGGAAGATCCATATGCCTCAAGGAGAAGAACTGCTCTTGATTACAGGTTCCATACAAAGGAACAGCAGGACTTCTATGAGACAATTTTGTTGGATAAGAAGCCCATAGTTTGTGATATGAGGTGGGTCGACTAGACCTACATAAAGGAAAATGAAGAGCACTATCCTGGAGTGCAAGACAGCTTTGTTGCTTGTAGAGTTGCTGATTTTGTTGGGCAAAAGCTCACTCACTGGAATGATGAACCAAAATGTCACAATGGGCAAGTCTGATCCTCATGATGAACCAAAAGGTCACAATGGCAACGAGGTGAAGTAGATAACCCTGTTTACACAGAGGTGCAAAAGAATGGTGTAAGTCTGATCCTCATTTGGAATGATGAACCAAAAGGTCACAATGGCAACGAGGTGAAGTAGATAACCATGTTTACACAGAGGTGCAAAGGAAACAATTAGTGGTCAATAACGATGGATGACACAGAAGCTAACAAAAAGAAGCATCTACCTTATCTAAATGGGAAAGAAAGCAAGACAGTAGCATTTCTCAAACGGTGGCATTGATTAATATTAACATAGAGATTATATTAACAATAAAATTCATTAAACATGTAATTTGCTTTTAACTGTGGCATTGCATCAATTTTCCAGCGGCATTATTAGAGGGTGTTTGTTTACAGGGACATTTTGGTGTAGGGACTAAAAAAACTCCGTGTCAGTCACATCTAAACCAAACAGGAGGGACTTTTCGGGACTAAAAGTGGGCATTTGGGACTAAAGAAAGAAGACCCTAAGGGAGTCTTTTTGGGACTTTTTCCAACAGTTGCCCCTGCCACGCATCACACCTTGTTTCTATTAGTTCATTACTAGGGGTAACATGGTCTTTTATCATGTCATTTAATAACCTCTAGTCCATGTTTAGTCCCTCAAACCAAGCAGGTAGGGACTAGGGAGTTTTTAACCAAACAGGGCCATATATTAACAACAACTAATGAGTTGCACGGGACAGTGGACGCACCAGCACCATGTGCATCTACCGATGTACTGTGGTCATGCACAGTCTGTTGCAACAAAGAACAAACAACCAAGGAGCATATTTGTGTTGGTCCCAGTTTTGTTATCTTTAGACACCTTTCCCTATGTAAGCGCAGCAAATCTAGTCCTGCTCAAACTCTACAGCCTTGTCCCTTCCTTTCCTTTTTGAACTAGTACTTTCGCCCCTTCCTTTCCTCTTTGAACCACGTCCTAGATTTATGCAATACAACTTTCCCCACTACTTCCCCTATTCCTTTCCTCTTTGAACCACATCCTAGATTCATGCTATACAACTTTCCCCCTTCATTTCCTCTTTGAACCACGTCCTAGATTCATGCTATATACAACTTTTCCCACTACTTTCCCCCACTCCTTTCCTCTTTGAACCACGTCCTAGATTCATGGTATACATGCAGCTAGAGCAATGCATGTGGAGTAAGTAAAATATACCTTAAGGTTCTTGGGGCGTGGTTCGGTGGGCGACGGGACGACGGCGAAGAAGAAGGGGTCGGAGGCCCTCCCGCGCCGCCGCTGGGTGGAAAGTGAACAACAGCGCTGGTAGTGGATTCCCTCCCTCGCCGACGGCGACAGTGTTAAGACTCCTTCCCTTCTCGACGGACGTATCCTGCCGGCTCTTTGAGCAGCAGTGAGGGGAGAGAGAGGCCAACGAAGTCTTGTTTAGATCTGGAGAGGGCGAGAGAGTGTGAAGAGAGCAACTACAAGCGTTGAGGATCCAGCGGGAGAGGGCGAGAGAGTGTGAAGAGAGCAACTACAAGCGCTGAGGCTCCAGCGTGTATATATATACTGGAGAGAGAGTGTGAAGCGTGCAAACCCTAGAAAACATTTTGACCAGTCAAAGAATCCTCCTGGCAAAAATTATGCTCAAGTGTAGTTATCGAACGCGAGACCTCAAGTTTGATGAGCGAACAGGCTAACCAGCTACACAACCCTCCCGTTATGTTCAACGAGAGGAAAATAACCTTTTATACATTCCTGCATTCGTGTGACAGGCATGCCGTGTTTTTTTGTGTGTGTGGGGGAGTCATTAGGATTTCAATCATAATCGTGTCATGTGGCGAATCAACCTGTGGTTGAGTTGGTTAGGTGGACAGTGGTATCCCCAACCCACCAGGGTTCAAATCCTGGTGCTCGCATTATTCCTGGATTTATTTCAGGATTTCCGGTGATGCACTTTCAGTGGGAGGAGACGTTCCCGTCGATGACGAGGTGCCTACGGTGACTTTGTAAATCTCAAGATGATATGCCGGCTCAGTCTCTCGGAGGTGCTCCTAGGGGTAGGGTGTGCGTGTGTGCTTTCATAGGGATGAGTGTATGCGCGTGTATATGAGCGCTTTGTGTCTCTACTGATGCTCAAAAATAATAATCGTGTCATGTGGCGTTGGTGGTAAGACTATCCACATTGGTGCAGAAATAATGCGGCCTTAGTCACCTTACCTCTCTCCACGTAGTACGTTGGGTCCCACCAGTCAGAGGGTGAAACGAACAAATTAATAAGAAAAATTAAAAGTGCCAGCGGTGTATCTTACTACCTCACACATCTCGCTACTGCTCGGGAACACTGTCCAATTGATCCCTCTGTTCGCTCACGTACTATTTGAAGTGAATCCTTATTATAACATGCACACAAATTTTGGGCACTTGTATTCGACTTAAGTCAGTGTGCCACCGTATCTCGTATACTTACTACTCCCTCCGTCTAGGTGTAATAAGTCATGTTAGAAGGTGCAACGAGACCAAGGTGCGTGCGTGCGTGTGTGTGTGTGTGTGTGTGTGTGTGTTTAACAGCATGTGTGTGTTAGAGAGTGCGACAGATCGACCTACTCCTACAGAGATATGGTGTGTAGTGTATGATTTTAGCCGTGAGAGTCGGTGCATCCTCTCATTTCCGGGCGTGTCCGGTAGGGACATATGGACAGCTGCCACGGCCGCTCCTGACCAGCCTGGCCCACCCAAAGCCCCTCCACCGCCCGTGCGTGATTCCCACCCGAAATGGTCAGCATCGCTCCAAAGAATCGGTGCCGCATTCATGCCCGGGCAGAGCGGACGCGACCTCTCACTGGCGCAAGAGTTATGGTTTCTTCGTCCGTCCAACTTACTGTTGGGTCTATGTGATTTGACGGCTCATTGGTATTTATTACTGAAGTGGTAGGACTGCTGGATGTCCCACGCTTTCGGCGAAAGGAGGTAGTAGATTACAATTTTCTCCATTCTTACAGCGGAGAGTGCAAGAGAAGTGAAAACACGCAGGCTCAGTGATTACATGGCCCACCTCACACTATCACCGTGCGGCACCTAACTCTTTACATAGTACTCCCTCCATTCCTAAATATTACTAGATGAGTCCCCGCTCGTTGCCGCGGAACAGCGGTATATCTCTCTATGCAAAATTATCGATTTCATAGAACTAAAAAAAATCTATAACCGCATAACAAATGTGGTAGCCAAACTAAATAAACTCCCATCATCATTTAGATCATCCCACATAAGGAAAAAAGATCAGCCAACTCCTACTGCATAATGGGATTATATTTTTCTTTTTGACATGTTAATGGGACTTAAAAGCTCACTTACATGCATGCTACCGGTGCATGCTTGCATGCAGACATGTTGATGTGATTTAAAACCCACTCACATGCATGTGCCACGGTATTTCTGCATGCTTGCATGTGGCTTAGTGCTGAGCCTCTCAACGTCTAGATCAGACGGCTCTTATGACTGATTTACTTCATCTAACGGCTACGTCAATTTTGATGATGTGGCTCAAGGAGAGGATAGAGAATTCCTAGTAGTGGGGGCTAGCTATTACTAGTAGATAAGTCTTTGTAGAGATTCCACTAGGTGAACTACATACGGAATAAAATGAATGAATCTACACTTAAAATGCATCTATATACATCCGCATGTGGTTAATGGTGAAATCTCTACAAAGACTTATATTTAGGAACGGAGGAAGTACTAGTATAGTACTAGTATGTACTGTAATTTAGCGAGATATATTTGTACAATGCTATGAAGCTTCCAGCTCCTGTTACATGTATCTTGCATCCAAGGTTGCCTGTTGCAACATTTCATCAAATACAAAGGAGACTAACATGCATGCTATTGCATCTCAATGATTGACATATCATAGCAAATATGTACTCCCTCCATTCCAAAGTAAGTGTCTCAACTTTGTGCAAACTTTAGTACAAAGTTGTACTACTACTAAAGTTGACACTTATTTTGGAACAGAGGCAGCTAAAGAAAAAAACGATCCATGCAGTCCCTAGCCCTTGAACCGTGAACCCTGACCAGGCTTCAATTTGCTGGCAATGTTCGAGCTTCCTAATAAATGAAGTTTGCAACCTTTTGACCATCGGATCATTTTGTGCAGTTTCACCAAAATCGAGATGAGCATCCCTGTGGCAAAGAAATTGAAGAAGCGTGATTAGAATAAGATTACTAGGACTAGTTGATGAGACATAAACTCATCACAAATACAGTACGTAGAAGCCAGTAGAGGTATCAGGTATGTGCGGGGCAAAGAAGTAGAGAAATATCCACAGGGAGTGATGTGGGCAGCTGGAGCAGTGGTGCAAGCCGGCTGTAAAGGGAGTTGTACCTGAGGGACGTAGCTCGACCTTGAGGAGGGCGGCGGGAGGCGGCAACTGCCCACGTCGCGGCAGTGAGCAAGGGACGAAGGCAACCTCACCGGCTTCGTGAGAGAGAACGGCGGGGACCCCTGATCGGGACGTGCCGACAGTGGGTTTTCCCCGTCGGCGACGGCCACCGCATCTACACTAAGCATCCACCCCTTCCCCAAGCGGACGTGATCCGCTGGGATGTTAGAGATGTGGCCATAGTCGTTTTGTGCGAGAGAGTGTGAAGAGAGCAACCCCAACAAGCAACCGTGTAGGCTGGCCCGTCCTGACTATGTATATAGTGGAGCGGTTATCTTTTCTCTCCATATGAACCTATCATATTGCGTACGTGCCACTGAAGAAAAAAAATTATTTATAAATGACGCGGCACCTACTACTTGTTCTCCTATAACCTTGCGCTTGGCATCTCCAAAATATTAACCTTGCGATTGGCTCTTCGCCTCTTTGGGAAGTCGAGCAATAATGGTAGTGCAGTATATATCGTTCTGGCTATATGAGACCGAATGAATTGCTGCACGTCCACCACGTGGGCGAGGGAGAGTGATACTACATACGGAGCAAAAATGAGTGAATGTACACTCTAATATACGTCTATATACATCAGTGTTTGGAGTATGTACTAGTAGTTCATATTGAAATCTACGAAGGACATATATATTCCAAACAATATGATATAATCTCTATAACCAAGGTAGTAGGGACGAGGAGTAAACGGAGGGAGTAGTAAATTTTTCTCCTTGTCCCGCGAGCCACCGCGCGCATGGGAGTGGGAGGAGCAAGCTTCACCTCATCCTGCGAGCCACCGCGCCCGTGGGCGAGGGAGACGGCGTACTAAGCAAGCTTCTCCTCATTCTGCAAGTTGACGGGACACATCAAAAGTACTCCAATGTATAGAGCCTTGCCTCAAAGGTAGGCCCCACATGGTTTGCCTCTTTTTTTAATTTAACATAACGCGTCAAGTCGCAATTTGTTTGTTCACCCGTGGTAGACGATCCTCCCTCAACCAAGTGGACAACCAGTACACGTGCCAAATTACCACGTGGGCTGCCTTTTTCGTACAGAAATGAGCTCCACCGTGTACCCGCGCGGGTGTGGTTGGGAAAGAGACAGGAGTACGTGCACCGTGCATGCACCTCTTCTCTTCGTGCACGTCCCCCACCTATGTGGGTGTGTGTGAGAGATACAAACCACGTTCGTGAGTGTTTTTTGTTTTGTGGTGGGGGTGGGTGTTGGTGTCAAAACCGGCGGATCTCGGGTAGGGGGCCCCGAACTGTGCGTCTAGGCGGATGGTAACAGGAGACAAGGGACACGATGCTTTACCCAGGTTCGGGCCCTCTCGGTGGAGGTAAAACCCTACTCCTGCTTGATTGATATTGATGATATGGGTAGTACAAGTGTAGATCTACCACGAGATCAAAGAGGCTAAATCCTAGAAGCTAGCCTATGGTATGATTGTTGTTCGTCCTACGGACTAAAACCCTCCGGTTTATATAGACACCAGAGAGGGCTAGGGTTACACAGAGTCGGTTACAATGGTAGGAGATCTACATATCCGTATCGCCAAGCTTGCCCTCCACGCCAAGGAAAGTCCCATCCGGACACGGGACGAAGTCTTCAATCTTGTATCTTCATAGTCTAGGAGTCCGGCCAAAGATGATAGTTCGGCTATCCGGACGCCCCCTAGTCCAGGACTCCCTCAGTAGCCCCTGAACCAGGCGTCAATGTCGACGAGTCCGGCGCGCATATTGTCTTCGGCATTGCAAGGTGGCTTCCTCCTCCGAATACTTCATAGAAGATTTGGAACACCAGGATAGTGTCCGGCTCTGCAAAATAAGTTCCACATACCACCGTAGAGAGAATAACTTTTACACAAGTTCAATCTGCTGACGTATTTCGTGGCGTGACATCACGCCACGGCCAAGCCTTTATTCGAATTGTTTTTACTGTTCCACCTCAGCATGTTTAGCGAAGCGGTTTCCTTGGCACATCTTGTCAAAGCAGAGATCGTGTCCCCTTATTCGGGATTCTCATCAATACAGGCGTGGGTAACCCAACTGCGCCCGTTGCCACGCCCCCTCTATCGAAGGCGAGTCCCCAAACGGCCACGGGGAGGGCTCTTGGTATTCAACCTCTTTATAACGAGACCAAGGCCTGCTCCTTTCTTTCAATCTCAATCGAATCCGCCCCTCGCCTCGAGTTCTAACACCCAAAGCTCCAGATTCAGGCGCTTCAGACCTTCGACAATGTCCAGCTCCGACCTGCAAGGCTGGTGGATGCCTTCTTCCGTCACGGAAGAAGACATGCTAAAGCTAAGAGACGCCAGGTATCTAACCGGCGAAATTTCGCATAGGCTGCATGCCCAAGGGCAGGTTATTCCTACTCTCGAGCCTGGTGAGAGCGTCGTGTTTGTGTCTCACTTCCTTCGAGGTTTAGGCTTCCCGATGGACCCCTTTGTGAGGGGGCTCATGTTTTATTATGGGCTGGAATTCCACGACTTGGATCCGGAGTCCATCCTCCACATCTCACCGTTCATTGTCGTATGCGAAGCCTTCCTCCGCATTACCCCTCACTTCGGATTGTGGCTTAAGACCTTCAAAGTGGAGCCGAAGATGATCAAGGGGCAGCAGACAGAGTGCGGAGGGGCTGTTATAAGCAAAAAATGCTGACGCTCCATGGCCCGAGGGCTCTTTTCAAGAGGTGCTTGGTTTATGGCAACATGAGTGGTTTTACATCACCGCTCCCAGGGGCACCAAATGGGTGGCGCCACCTGCCTTCCGCTCGGGTCCTCCACAGCGGCTGGCGTCATGGGTCAACAAAGGGCTCAGCTGGGGGCCGTCCAAGGACGTTCCTCTGTTGCAAGGCCGTATTCAAGACCTCCAAGAGAGAGAGATCAATATGGTCGTAGTGGCACGGGTCGTGCTGATTCGGCGCCTTCTGCCCTGCAAACGTCGCCCCTCCGCCTGTGGGAATTTAATCCGGAGGGACCACGAGCTCTCCAACACTTCATGGGCGTGACGCCCGTGGAGATGTATAAACTATTCTTCGGATCACAAGAGATGTGTCCGGACTTGACCGAGGACGCAGGTCTGAGCTGCAATCGTCTGGATACTCAAGTAAGTAGTCTTGTGCCCGGACACGCTATACGTACATTTATCATAAACTTGCCCTTTAAAGAGCTGTCCCTTGAACATGAGTCGATAGCGAAAGCAAAACTAATAAGGTGTCTGGCCCCCCTCCCTGAGACCATGCTGGATCCTGTGTTAACCAAGATGCTGGAGGCTGCGCCTTTGGAAGAGGGCAAAGGGGGGAACAAGGAAACTACTTCCTCCACGAAGGAGGCTTTCAAAGAAGGGGGGACCGAGAATTCCTCCCTCCAGGGGGAGAAGAGGACCGCTTCTGAAGATCCGGAGCCCAAGGCCTCAAAGCGGGGGAAGAAATCTTCACCAGAGGGTCCTGCGCTAGGAGAAGCCCCGGCCGCACTATTTCCCCAAGGGAATCAGCCCTCCAGTGAGCCGTAAGTAGAAAGGGGAGTTTTGTAATAAGGGACATCCCTATTTTTATTTCTGAAGATAACCGAAGTTTTACCTTGTAGTTCCAATCTCAGCCCTTCTCAGCAGAGCTCATCTTCGGGGGATCTTTGTCCGGAGATGATGGAGAGCGAAACGCCTCCATCTGCCGCACTGTCATGCGGGGCGGACGACCCTGAGGTGTCGTCGCGGAGGGTTTCCCCGAGTCCGGCGGGGCCGGAAGGTCTAGCACCAACTGGTGTACGGTCGGAGGAGCTGAAGGATCTGCTCGGGCGAGCGTCTATCTCAGAAGATCACTGTGCGTTAATGGGTACGGTGATTGAAAGGATTTCATCCGCTAAGAGCGGATTGCATGAAGCCGTCAGAAGTTTACTGACGGGGTTTGAGGTACGCGAAAATGATATACCTTCTGACAATTTTGCATATAAAATGCGCCCTGTATAGATAGTAGCCCCTGAGACTCGGTACGTTGTCGAAAGTGACAGCGCGCCGAGGATCATAATCTCAGTTTTAAGATTTCGCCTGTCCTATATAGGTGGCGGAGTGTTCGGTGGCCAGCCGGACTGATCAATTTGCCGAACTAAAGTGGCAACTTGACATGGCGGATGCGGACATCGCGCTTGTCAATAAGCGGCTTGACGAGTCACAAGGTATGCAACTTCTCCGCGGACACCTGGTAAGGGAGCTTGACGCCCATGCCTTACAACATGTATGCTTTATGCAGATGGTGCCGCTGCTATGGAGAACCTTCGGGTGGAGCTAGCCCGAGTCAAGGAGCAAGCCAGAAAAAGTGATGCGGCTGCCTTGAGGGCGGCTGAGGAGCTAAAAGCCGAATAGGCTGCTCACTGCCGAAGTAGGGAGGAAATGGCCGAGATGGCCGGGAAGTTGAAGAATGCTACCGATCGCTGCGAGTTTCTTGAAAAAGAATGCCGAGCGGAGCAAGAGGACCTGAAGAAGGCCACCGCCGAAGCCAAGGATGCCCGCTCCACGATAAGAGCTATAAAGGAGGAGCTACGTCAAGCCGGGGATATCGCGGCTGGAAAGCCCTTTCTGCTGCGGAGGAAGTTCACGGATCCGAAGTACGCTCAGTTGGGCCAGCTGTGGGGTGCGGAGGATGCTTATCTGGATTTGGCGGCGAGTGCCGCAGACGCGGTCGCACATTTCCGAGGCCAAAAGGATCACGGAATGGAAGAGCTTTTTTGGTCGCAGTTCCATAGTCCAGAGCGTCCACTTGCATTAACCGATCGGTTAGCCGAATGGGCTGAGCTGAATAGGTTGTCCGGACTTGCCATGAAGGATGCCGTGACTCATTTGTGGCCGAAAAGGCCCGAGCCGAAGAGTTATTTTGGCTTGGTGCAGCAGTTCCTTGATGCGGTGCCGCATATCGATGCAATGAAGCGGTCGCCATGCATAGAGGGTGCGCGGATGGCTCTTGCCCATGTCAAAACATACTGGGCAGAGATGAAGGCCACCAATGTTGCATCCCAGGATTCGGACAGAAGCCGAGTACCTGCCGAGCACTATTTTGAGGAAGTCCCGCAGGGCGCTCGTTTAATAGAGACGCAGTGCTCGAAGGATATTATGTTCAAATGACATGTATGATTTGTGAAACCATGTTTCAATATAATGTAAGGGCTTTTTATACTTGTGCGTTCAAGTATTGAAATACCTCCCGTGCGGCCGGTAATGTATATGTGTATATAACCTGAATGATGGCAGTCTTCGGCTTCAGCCCCCACGCACATAGTGCGGGGGTGTTTGCAAAAAAAGCGCATTTTCACACTTAATCCAACGTCTTGGTCCTGTGAAGGAGGTGATAGCGTAGCAAACTAGGCAAGTGGACTATAATGCTTTATCACTTTCACTTAGCCATAGGAGTTTGATGGTGGGGCTACTATATAGCCCCTAGGGGCACCGCGCTCTCTGAATTCGGGGCGCGTATGTGCCTGACCGGGAAACGGTCCTTCGTTAAAGCGGCGGAATTCTAAACATTCCGGTGGGTCATCGAGTGGTTGACCAGTCTCACGCTATATCATGACAGTCAGTTTTCGGCTTTCTCTACTGAGGTGCTCACCAGGCCGAACCGGGGCACAATCGCAGTAGTTCTCCTGGTGCCGCGTTAGCCGATAGAGCGGAACGTAAGGCAGCAAAACACAGGAGCCGAGCAAACCCAACATTTGACCAAAGACATGATTCAGAGCTGATGCATATAAGGCCTAACTCGAGACGCCGAACACTCCCTAAGGTATTCGGTCTTTATGAAAACGGGCAGAACAATGCCCTAAGCCCCTAATGTCCAGGTACGCGCAAAAATTTCTGACGCGGCCGATGCCAAAACGCCAGCCTCCTCCTCGGTTATAGCAAGAAACCGAGGGATGTGTATCAACAAGAGACAGTAAAAAAGGTTTACGCAGGGTCTTAATCTGAAAAGAATCCTTGCAACGGGTCCCTACTACACGTCTGCGCCTATGTCTCCGTTGTGCCGTATCCTGGACGGGTGTAGCACGGTGTTCATCTGTAAAAGAGAAGAACTTAGTTGAAGAAGGGTTGTGCGAAAAATTTATATTAAATAAACAGAGTATGATTCAAAAAATGAATAAAATTGAGCTTTATTGTCTCTTGTTGTACATGCGTGGAGCCCCTTGTAAGGGGGTACGCGGCTAGTAAGCCCCTTGTTTATTTATACCGGACTCGCCTAACCGTGTCCGGGGTCTGAATGACCTGTTTAGGTGCTTTGATCAGCAAAGTCAGATTAGTGTGTGGCTGTCAAGGCAGTCTCACGTTCTTCCGTATTCGAGGAACACTCGAAGTTTCCCTTTAATGAGATGATGCCGCGTGGACCGGGAATTTTAAGTGTAAGAGATGCGTAATGCGGTAGTGTGTTAAAGCGGGCGAAAGCTTCGCGTCCCAATAGTTCTTGATAGCTACTTTTAAATGGGGTGATGTGGAAGACTAACTTTTCGCGATGGAAGTTGTTAGATGAGCCGAACACAACTTCTAGTAGTAGAGAGCCCGTACAATGGGCATATGGGCCTGGCATCACTCCTTTAAAGGAAGTGTTGCTATGGCGAATTTTGGTTGGGTCTATCCCCATTCTGCGGATTGTGTCCTGATATAGCAGGTTTAGATCACTGCCGCCGTCCATTAGGACTTGTGTAAATTGTAGTCCATCAATTATAGGATCTAATATCAAAGCAGTCCATCCTGCGTTCCAGATACTTTCGGAGTAATCCTGATGGTCGAAAGTGATTGGTTTTGACATCCAGTGTCGGGACTCTGCTGGGGTGGACCGTGCGGCGCGTATTTCAATGGGCGCTGCTCTATTTTTCCCTGTTGTCACTTGAAGTGAGTTTACTGTTTTGACCTCTTGTGGGAAATTCTTTTGTTTTCCGGTGCTCTGCTTGTGGGGTTCGTCATCGTCCTCACTTGGTGTGTCGAGCCCCTTGTGTTCGGCGTTAAGTCAGCCGGACTGTTTGAAGACCCAATAATCTCTGTGGGTATGGTTTGCAGGCTTCCCGGGGGTACTGTGGATTTGGCATATCTTGTCCAAGATTTTGTTTAGGTTGGATAGCTCGTCGCTGTTGTCTTTAAGAGGCAGTTTTTTGTTGTTCTGCCGAGAGCTTTTGAATCCGGCGTTGACTGTTGTGCTCTTTGGACTGTTTCCCTTGGTCCGGCGCTGGTCCTTGCTGCATCGTGGTTTCCCATTTCCATCCCTGACCTCGGATGTACTTGGGTCGCTGGTGCTGCATCTTGCCAGCCAACTATCCTCTCCCGCGCAAAAGCGGGTCATGAGGCTTGTTAGTGCGGCCATTGTTCTCGGCTTTTCTTGGCCAAGGTGTCTGGCGAGCCATTCGTCTCGGACATTGTGTTTGAAAGCTTCTAAGGCTTCGGCTTCCAGACAGTCGACTATTTGGTTCTTTCTGGTGAGGAACCTATTCCAGAATTTGTGGGTTGACTCTCCGGGCTGTTGAGTTATGTGACTTAAATCGTCTGCATCCAGAGGGCGGACATAAGTCCCCTGAAAATTTGCCCGAAACGCATCCTCGAGCTCTTCCCAACTTCCAATAGTGTTTTCGGGGAGGCTTTTAAGCCAATGCGGGCTGGCCCTTTGAACTTGAGGGGTAAGTATTTTATGGCATGGAGGTCATCTCCTCTAGCCATATGTATGTGCAGGATGTAATCCTCAATCCAGACTACCGGGTATGTTGTTCCGTCGTATGCCTCTATGTTTACGGGCTTGAATCCCGTTGGAAATTCATGATCCAGCACCTCATCGGTGAAATATAGGGGGTGTGCGGCGCCTCTGTATTTGGGTGTGCCGTGATGTTCGAATACTCGACATGTTGTATTGCTTTCTAGAGCTTGCTTTCTTGGCCCATAGATAGACCTGACTTGGCCATCCTTTTGGTGCGGATCCTTATGCGGATCGCGTGCCGGCTTGTGTGCGGCGCCGCTTGCCGCTCTATGTTTGCCGTGTGGTCGTCTATCAAACCGGGCGGCCTCTTTGTTCTTTGATCGTGGGGGCTCTACGGCCTCCTCGTCAAATTCGTGCAGTAGTTTGCGCTTCGGGTAGCTCTTTGTTTGGCGACTATCGCCGTATTTGTCTGTGGTGTTGAGTACTTTGCTCCATCTCATTCTGAGTGCGTCTTCCACTGTTTTGAGCTTCCGCTTCTGCTTCTTCAGACTAGCTGCAGTGGCGACAAGCCTTTGGTGGAGGTTCTTCTGCTCCAACGATGTGTCCGACGTGAGATCGTCCGGACTGTTATCTTCGCCGGGGACGGATTGTCTATCCAAGTTATCCTGTTCGGATGGTTGCTCGAGGGCATGTTCGTCGTCCACCGGTTCGCCCTGCTCTATGGCTGGGTCTGTATGGGTGTTGTCTTTGTCGAGGCGGGACTTTGAGCGGCGCTTACGTCGCCATTTTGACTACTTTTTCGAGGGAATTATCCTTCGCAGCATCCCGATGTTCCTCGTTATCGCTTCCTTTAGGAGTATCCACCATATATACATCATGAGTTGAGGTGGCCTTCCAGTGCCCTGTAGGCGCTGGTTCTTGGTCGTCTCCGGCATCGTCGTCCATACCGTCGATGTCTTCGGAGTCAAAGTCGAGCATGTCGGTTAGATCATCGACAGTGGCTACAAAGTGGGTGGTGGATGGGCGTTGAATTTCTTCGTCGTCCGCATCCCAACCTTCCTGACCATAGTCCGGCCAGGGCTCTCCTGATAAAGAGAGATACTTTAGTGAATTCAGGATGTCGCCAAAGGGCGAGTGCTGAAAGATGTCCGTGGCAGTGAACTCCATAACAGGCGCCCCACCGGATTCGATTAGCAGGGGTGCGGAAGGCTCGGAGTCTGAAGAGGAGTCCGGCACCTTGGAGTCACGAGCTTCGCAAAGGACAGGGATGGTATTCGGCTCTATCGCCGTAGAGGTAGCAGCCCCCGAGGCGGTGTCCAGCCACCCATCCTCGATCGGTGCAGTGGGCTCCGAGCTAAGGGTCGGAGCGGACACTTGTGCGTCCTCCAGGGCACTGTCCGGCAGCAGAGCTAGATCATGCCCATCGTGACAGTGCGGTGCGCTTGGCTGTGGCTCGAACCCGTCGAAGATCAAGTCTCTGCGGACGTCAGCCGTATAATTCAAACTTCCAAATCTGACCTGATGGCCAGGGGCGTAGCTTTCAATCTGCTCCAGATGGCCAAGCGAGTTGGCCCGCGGTGCAAAGCCGCCGAATACGAAGATCTGTTCGGGGAGAAAAGTCTCACCCTGGACCGCGTCGTTGTTGATGATCGAAGGAGCCATTGGGCCTAAAGGTGACGACACAGAGGAACTCTGAATGAAAGCACCAATGTTGGTGTCAAAACCGGCGGATCTTGGGTAGGGGGTCCCGAACTGTGCGTCTAGGCGGATGGTAACAGGAGACAAGGGACACGATGTTTTTACCCAGGTTCGGGCCCTCTCGGTGGAGGTAAAACCCTACTCTTGCTTGATTGATATTGATGATATGGGTAGTACAAGAGTAGATCTACCACGAGACCAAAGAGGCTAAACCCTAGAAGCTAGCCTATGGTATGATTGTTGTTCGTCCTACGGACTAAAACCCTCCGGTTTATATAGACACCGGAGAGGGCTAGGGTTACACAGAGTCGGTTACAATGGTAGGAGATCTACATATCCGTATCGCCAAGCTTGCCTTCCACGCCAAGGAAAGTCCCATCCGGACACGGGATGAAGTCTTCAATCTTGTATCTTCATAGTCTAGGAGTCCGGCCAAAGATGATAGTTCGGCTATCCAGACACCCCCTAGTCCAGGACTCCCTCAGTGGGGGTGGGGTGGGGGTTGATTTCGTGAATTATTTGTGGGAATTTGTGTCGATGACATCTCAAACAAAATTTTGCATGCAATGTGTGTGAAATGGAGGCCTATCCATATCATACATAGAGGGTCGGGCAATCCACGAGAAGAGAGGGAGGGGTCATAGCTATCGATAGAGTCGAAGAGAGGATCAAGTACGGGTGGGTGCGAGATCGATGAAGAGAGCCATCAAAATTGCGTGTGTGTGTGCAAGTCAAAGATATAGGGCGACTGGCCTACCGGAACGTTAGAGGGCACATGTCAAGTTTGTGTGTGGCAGGGAGACATGACTAGAGCGCTTGATGTA
>NC_041383.1:276098402-276163705 GCF_002162155.2 Triticum dicoccoides
GCCTAACTATAGAGGTAGAACGACTCATATATGTGTTGAGAAGGAAAGACCCAGCTATGTCATGAGGGAGATCGGTCGACATCCATACATAACTGAAGGACGGGAAATATGATGGGACAGAGAGAGAGAGGAGGGAGAGAGAGAGGGAGGGAGAGGGAGGGAGAGGGGTAGAGTGCTGGATGGGTGGTGGAGTTTCTTCTCGGAGATGTTGGGAGAGGCCTACTAGACAAACTGAGGGTGGAACTGCAATGTTATCGATAAGAGTGGGGATGTGTTTCTGTGTGTGCTTGTGCGTGATAGATCTGTCGGGACGCATCCATGGATGATGAAGGGGAACCATGTGTTTGGTAAGCAAACCTAACTAGATCGGTAGATCAATTGTTGTTTGTCGGAGGAAGGGAGAGACACAACTAAAGAGGTAGATCGATCGATGTGTGGGTAAAAATGAGTTATAAGGACCTAGCTGGCTATATGTATAGCGAGAGATTGGTCGGTGTACGTCCATTTGTTAGAGGCAAATAAGGCCCAGCGAGACGGATAGACAGAGAGAATGGAGCTAGGAGGTGGTGCGAGAGGCCCAACTACTAGCTAGATAGGGGGAGGAGTGTGCGGTTGTGAGATTGATTAAAAGAGGGGTGAGTGTTTACACGTGTGTCTGACCATATGAGAGACACGAGGCAAGGACACATAAAGGAGGAGATTGAAGCTGTGTGTGTATGCTGTAGGCAGGCATCGCTAGAGAGGTTTATCGATCGGTGTGTGTCGGAAAGGAATTGTGGAGACTCTGGGACAATGACCTAAAGGAAAAAATGAATGTGCCCGGTGGATAGAATGCCGAGGGAGGGGGAGGGCGAGGCGGGCGTGTGCATGCACGAGAGAAAGTTAGTGGTAGCTACAAAGGTTAGAGGATTGTGTGGGTGTAAGAGACTAACAAAGATCATAATTTGATATGAAAGTGGATTCATATATTTGAATAGGAGATCATAGTGTTTTAAACATTGCATGCATGGATATAGCGGTGATACACGTGTTGTGCACATGTTATACCATAATGTGATAATGCATGGCGTTTGCAACTCACAGCTAAATTCCGAACAATCTAAACCATACTATACATCAAACAATCTCACATTTTATTTGAATTTGTGATAATGTGCGGCTTTTGCAGCTTACAACTAAATATCGAGCAATCTAAACAATACTATATATCGAACATTCTCACATTTTATTTGAATTTGTGGTAATGTGTGGTGTTTGCAACTCACATCTAAATACTTGTAGGCGTAGGGGGCGGGGCACAATACATAATGTGATAAACACATTATACATATAAGACATGGTTTAGATTATGAAGATCTAGCTAGAGCTAGAAATGTAATGTGATTTGAAATCAAAATAAAGTGGATTCAAAAAATCTAGTTCGAGTTCATATAGTACACATAGTTCATATGTAACTCGATACTGATCATGTGGTGTGCTGTGAAGATAATACACAAACGATGGTTTAACTTGACAACAATGATGATTGTAGATCTTATTAAAACAGAGAAACGAATTCAAATGCTTTGACTTCACAACAATCATTACTGTAGATCTTATTCAAATTTAGTTCATATTGAAGCGGTAGTATATACGTTTGGAATGCACTAAAATGTTCATTTGAGTAGTAGGTTGCATGCGTTATACACGTAGCGAAACATTTTAATTGAACATAACATGAATTCAAAGTTTTGAATGACATTTGTAGTGCGCATTGATTTGGTACAGTACACGTTAGGCTTGTCCGGAAATTTCAACTCGCGCCTTGTTAGCCCGAAATATTTAAGATATATCTTTGTCTCGTTGTGCTCCGACAACTCCCTCCATCTCAACCCGCGCCTTGCTATTCCGAAATTACAACGCGCGTGAAAACTCCCACCTCCTGTGAAATCCCGACACGCGAAATGCCCGTGGTACCCCTGAACCGAAAGAACCACCTCAAATCGGTGGGGGTACTTTCGTAACTTACCCCACATTTCGGACAAGCGCGTCTCTAAGCCATGGTTCCCCACTGCCATCCTGTCCACCCACCCATTCATACACCGAGGCCACGAAAACCCGCGGCGAAACCCCACACCCTGCTCCGTCCGCCACCCAGCCGGAGCTTCTTCCCCGACGACGTCGTCCACAGCTACACCTCGACGTCCCTCATCCACTGTACTGGTTCAGCCATCCCGCCCTCCACCTCCAAGGAGTTGCCCCAACGTTCCCCTCGTCTTTCGCGCCACCTCCATTCCCACACCGCCGTCTTCACCTACACCACCGGAAGAGCATCATCATCACCGTTTCCTCGTATGAAGATGCGGCCTAATCGGCGCCACCAAAGAGGTTGTACACTAATCGCCGCATTTTCTTCTTGATTCGATCTCACGGTGCTGCCGGCGCTCGATCCCGAGCCGACACAGCGCGACTCCATCCACGGCGGCATCGCCGGGCACTTCCTCCACGACGTCGCTCCCTCGGCGGCGACGTCCACATCAGTAGGAGCTGCTGCTGCTTTAGCTCTCGCTCGCGCTGCTGCTCTACTCTTGCTCTCGATGCCCTGCCTGGTCTTCTCTTGCTATTGATCTTGCTCGCGCTGCTGCTCTCGCTCTTGCTCTTGCTTGCGATGCTGCTCCGATTTGGCTACACTTCAGTCGACTGAATCGACTTTTGGGTCAGTCGATTTCCAAGGGGTGGGATCGCCGGGTTGAAGGAAGAACCAGCCGCAGCGGGGAGGGGGGCTCACCGGAGAGGTACCCCACTATCTATCTTAGGGTTCAGGATGGGGGCGGTGGTCGCCAGCGGTGGCGGGGCGTTGGCGGGGCGGTGGCGTGGGGATCGCCGGAGAAAAATCTCGGCACGGGGGGGCCTAGAGGGATGGCCGGGGCGGCGGCGAACCGGCGGTGGGGAGTGTTTTCGGGGCGGGCGGGGCGGCGCACCACCGGCCGCGGGTGGCGGGGGGCTGCCATTTGGCCGGTGGTGGCTGGCGGCTCAGGGGGGTGGGGGTTGAAGATGAACCGCATGCCCTTGATTTCGTATCCAACGGCTGCAAAATCGACTGACCAGAGATGAAAAAGTCAGTCGACCGACGTGTAGCCTCACCTTGCTAGTGCGTTCAGTTTTGACAGCAAAATTCAGTTTCGACAGCAAAATTCAGTTTGGACAGTTAGGTTCAGTTTGGACAGTTAAGTTTAGTTTCGACAGTTAAGTTCAGAGATGAGCGGCTGATGTATTTTACATCTAGCACTTTGTGGTTATGTATTTTACTTCATGTATTGGAGATGCTATTAGAATTCCACTCAGGTTAACGTTGTTCGTTGTCTCTCTTGTCCTGCTTCAGCCTCGACGTCGTACAACTCACCGGAGCTGCTCCAACGACGAAACCCTCCATCACAGCAGAGCAGTACCTCGGGCTCCATCTCTAGACGCCTAAGATCTTCTTCCCCTCCTCCGACAGCAAAGTCAGCCGGAGCATCCTCACCGGCCAACCCAATCACGCTGAGATCGACATGGCTTCGCCAAAGAGGTTGTACACTTGTTGCATCTCTTTTTTACTCTACATGTTATATATATTGTCCACTGAGCACACGGATTTGTTCCTTTAGTGTCTCCTTGAAAGAAAAAACGTAGGAATTTTAATTTTCACTTGTCCTCCTTTTCAAATTCCTATTCATGAAGCACAAGACTAAGAGATAGTAGCATAATAGCATTATAACCGTACATTTTCTTGTGGTTTGACTTAATCTCACTATGCTTCTTTACATCCTGTGATGTTCCAATTGTTGTGAATCAAACACCTAGATTGGCAGAAATCCTGTGTTTTTAAATTCTCTGTTTTGCACGTGCATTCCTATCCTATTCATGTCTATTTCCTATCCCTCCATTGTTGGAATCCTCCAATTCAAACGAGCCCTTACAGAATTACTTCTCTTACAGATAGTTGTCAAAGAAAACCTTGCGTGGTTTGTCCCGGTCCTGCTGCACCGTCGTCCACCCCAACTCAGATGCTCCAATGACAGAAGGGTCCAGCACAACAGGAATCCGGCCTCTAGACTGTCTTTCGCCGCCTCAGATCTTCTTCCCCGCCGCTGGCAGCCATGAAAACTGCATTACCATCATCAACCGAGCAGATGACCTCGAGGACTACACGGGTCTGCAAGAGAGGTCACACTCTTTCGTGTCTGCTTACGTTATGCATCGCTTAATATTACATGCTACTTTATCGTCCTGTTCACCGATTAGACTCTGAGTCAGCTCCAAACTAATGGTCAAACTTGAGTTTTTAAATTGTTGTGGGGTACATATCGGGGCCGCTATCAATAGTATCTATCTACTATCTGGTTAATCTCCGGTGTCTACTATGAGTTTCATGTTGGGTGGGAAACAAATAGTAAAGAAGCCATTATCTGTATTTATTAACTGAAGCCATTATCTGCCTGCTATTATTGGTTTTGGGTCTATTCACAGGTTGCTACCATCACTCTGGATTTCTGCATGCACTCCTTACATAATCTCACTATGTTTTATTCCTATGCATGACAATTATTGTAAATAATGGAACTGAACATGTAGAGAAAAAGAGACGAGCCTTGCGTGGCAATATAATTTCATGCACACGTCGCTCCATGGTAGGCGCAAAGGCAGCCCCCCTCCACGCATTTCGGATTGTAATCGAGAGGAAGATATCTATTCTGAGGGGGATTCAGAAGGAGAAGATAACTCCTATTTACCCCCTGAGGTCTTTGCTCTAACTTGGCATGCTGATGTTGGTTATATCATGCATATGGTGTCTTGCATTGCTTACTTTATACATCAAATATGTCATCTGCTTAGTTTAGACATCCTTTGTGTGAATGCCATCTGTTTAATTTATTCATCGTTTATGTGAATTATGCAACGCCACCTTGTTTAGCCATGCATCATATATGTGAATTTTGCAATGCCATCCTGCTTAGCCAGTCATCTTATATGTAAATTATATCAGTCCATCTTTTTTTTCGTTACATATTACATTCGTCAACAATGTTAGTACATTCAACTGCTCTTCGTGTGCATCAGCCATTTGACACGGTGATGGCAAATTCTGGAGTGAAAACAAGGTCTTCTGAGTAGACTATGCTATCTGATGAAGCGCATATCTCGCTGGTTACGGATAGCTCCTCAGAGGAGGATTCAGAGACAGATGACCAGTCCTATCCCCCCCCCCCCGAGGTGTATGCTCTAACTTGGCAGGGTTATGTTGCTCATATCGTGCGTATGGTGTCTCGCATTCCTATGTCATTTGATTAGTTTAGACATGCTTTGTGTGAATGCCACTTGTTCAGTGTCTAATTACCATATATTTGAATTATGCATTGCCATCTTGTTGCAAGACATTATATATGTGAATTATACAATTCTGTTTTGTTGAAAAGGCATTATATATGTGAATTATGCAATGCCATGCTGTTTAGCCAATTATCATGTTTGTGAATTATATCATGCTATCATTTTTTTGTATTACGTGTTCCATTTGTCGACAACGTTTGTATATTCAACTACTCTTCCTGTGCATCAGCCATTTGAAGCGGTGATGGAAGTATCTGGAGTGAAAACAAGGTATTCAGAGCAGACAATGCTACCTGCTGAAGCAGACATCTTGCTGGCTACAAAGAGCTCCTCAGAGGAGGATTCAGAGACTGATGACCAGTCCTATTCCCCCCCTGAGGTCTATGCTCAAACTTGGCAGGGTTATATTACCCATGTCATGCATGTTGTCTTGCATTGCTTAGTTTTTACATCATATATAGATTACCATCTGCTTACTTGCTTACTATATAAATCATATATTTGAATTATATCATGCCATCATGTTTAGATAGTACATACACATCATCTATCTGAATTATGGCATGGCAACCCATTTAATAAAGACATCATATAGTTATATCATCTCATCCTGTTTAGTGTTTACAGTCATCATATTTAGAATTATGGCATTCTATCCATGAATGTATGTGAATTATGGCATGCCAACCTATTTAATAAACACATTATATAGTTATGTCATGTCATCCTGTTTACATAGTCTCATATTTTGAACTATGTCTTTCCATCTTTTTTAGTTAGCCATCATAATGTGAAATTGTGTCATGCTATCCTGTTTAGTTAGCCATCATATATGTGAAATTGTGTCATGCTATCCTGTTTGGTTAGACAACATAAATATGAATTATTTCATGCCCTCTTTTATTCCCCACTATCCATTGCACCTGTCTATCATACAATGTCTATACTTTCAATTACTTTTCTTGTTTATCAGCCATTTAATTGGAGAGTGTGATGGCAGTATCTAAGGGAGTAACAACACGGTCTTTAGAAAAGATAGTGCTACCAGTTGATGCAGATAGAACCACAGTTGTACTTGCCCAAGGACCAGATCCACCACACATAACCCAGACTCTCGCAGATTGTACCCCTACCCAGTTGGACAGAGAACCAGCTACACCCCTTCTAACCCCAACCCCGGCAGATAGTAACCCAGTTCCAGTTGACACATCACCGTCTCCACCACACAGCACCCAAACACGAGTAGTTAGTAAGGGAACTGCAGTGCCCAAAGCACGAGGACCACCACTCCGAATCCCAACTCAACGCTTAAAGGAGAAGAAGATTTGTTCTCAGGTCAGGTTCTGTAGCTATGGTTCATACTCCTTTGCTCTTGCATTACTGTATTTACTCATACCAACTATTTTCAAATTTGAAGGATGGAATTAAAACTCCAATGGCGCAATAGGTATGTTTTAAACCTGTTTCTTTAACTGATTTGCTGTTGTAACATGCTCTATGTTGATTTCAGTTTCAATTGAATAAACAGTTATGTTCTCATGTCATGCACATTACAAGTGCTGTTATTGCTCTATAGTTACCCACACTCATATTCTGTCTATTCTGCTTTGTCTTGAACAAATATTATTTGAAATGTGTCTCTATCTTGATTTGGCAATAAAAACTAGAATGATATAGACCATAAAGTGACCATGGCACATAGATATATGTTTGTTTCATGCTGTTATCCTGTCCACTTTACTACTGAACTCATTTACCAAAATGAGTTTCATATACAACTTGGTAAACATGTGATGTGTCTGCTTGTTTCTCTTTTAGAATGCAGACAAAATATTGGAGAATAGTACCGCGTTATCCAATGGTAAAGGAAGTAATGCAGATAAGGTTCAAGATAGTGAGACATCCCTGTTGGTCTCCAAGAAAGTTGATAAAAACTATCTTGACGACAGTGAGGGAACCCAAAAGTCCTGTCTTGATGTAGTGTTCGAGTTACTGGCCACTACTGCGGGCACAAGCTCTTCGAACTCGCTGCCTGAATCAGTTCATCTTCTTGAGTCTCAACTTCAAGTTAAAAGACATCGATCAGATGTGCCGCGACAGGAAGCTGAAGGACTGAGGAAGTCCCTGCAGAATTCAGATGCATATTTTCTGGTGCAACAGCAAGCGCTGCAGGATTTAAGCGCCAAACAAGAGAAAGTTAATAAGCTTGCTAAGCATCTTGCCAGCATTATGGGTACCCAGGATATTGTTTCATGAGATCTTCTGAAGTGGTTTCAGTTCTGGATTTGTTTTGCTACGGCGTTTATTTGCGTTGGTCGCCAACTTTGACAACCAGTGTATATGATATGCTGCTTTGTTCCCTATATTTGCACTGGTGGCGAACTTTGATGCCCAGTGGATGTAATATGTGTAACAGCTGTGATAGCCTAGCATAAGTTGCTTGCTTATTTATTTCCTTGTTGTCTTGTTTATTTGTTTGCTTGTAGTCAGTGCAGTTCTTTTTAAAACTAGGCCACAATAACCATGGGCTAATATTTACTGTAGTGACACTGGGCCTCCTACGGGCCGTAGAAACAGTGGGCCTTCTACGGGCCATAGAAACAGTAGGCCTTCTACGGGCCGTAGAAACAATGGGCCTTCTACGGGCCGTAGAAACAATGGGCCTTCTACGGTCCGTAGAAACAATGGGCCTTCTACGGGCCGTAGAAACGATGGGCCTTCTATGGGCCGTATCATCAATGGGCCTTATACGGGCCGTATGACCATAACGGGCCATGGTTAATAGGCCGTATTTGATGACGCTATGAAAATGGCCCAACGTATTAACGGACCATGAATGGGCCGATGTAACCACGGGCTGAATTTGGCCCACAAGTAGAAATGACAGTAACGGGTCGTAAGTAAACGAATGCTGGAAATGAGCCCAAGAATTAATGGGCTCTGAGAAGGCCGAAAGATAACATTTGCTAGAAACGGCCCAAATGAATAACGGGCCCTTAATGGGTATAAAGTGACATACTGTTCATTACGGGCCAGTTTCACCACGGGCTGTTAGTGGGTGTAAAGTGATACACTTTTCATTGTTGGCTAGTTTCACCACGGGCCGTTAATAGGCCAAGAGTTACATAGGGCCTCATATGGGCCGAAAGACGTCATGGGCCATACATGGGCCAAAAGTGAAAACGGGCTAGAATCATATTGGATGGCCCAGATGACGCTACTGGGCCTAATTCGGATAGGGCGTAACGGGCCTTGGGTTAGCGGGCTGTAAATGGGCTATATGCGAACAGGCCATTAACAGGCTTTCCATGGGCCGGCCCGCCACCTTTTGACCAAGTCAAACGGGCCGGCCTTTTCATAGGAATGGGCCTCTATTGGGCCGTGCCATGTGTCGACGTATCATAGGCGCCTTCTGTCCAATGAGTGGATGACATCTGTCCCAATGGTGAACCGACACGTGTTTCCTCCAGCCAATGATGATTTTACACATGGAAAATCCCCATTGGTCGAGGCTGTTAATGGGTTATCGGATCCAAAACCCGACCCGATAGCTTAACGGTGTTCCGTTACGGTGGATGCCACATGTCGGTCACCCTTGACGAAAGCAGTTCTGTGACGCGCGATTTATCGTCATGGAAGTGGACACTTCCGTGATGATAATTTTGGTAACGTCATCGAACACTTCTACGACAGCACAGGTATGACTATCTTGATTCTGTCATAAATTTGTCATGGATGTACATGCATGACAAAAAACGCGACTTATTGTGACAAACACGTATCATCACAGAAGTGTATTTTTTTGTAGTGCGGTGCTTCCAGGATGTAATTCTTCTGTGCAGCAATGAGGATAATCCTCAAGTTATGGACCCAGTCCATGTAATTGCTACCATCATCTTTGAACTTTGCTTTCTCAAGGAACGCATTAAAATTCAACGGAACAATAGCACGGGCCATCTATCTACAACAAACATAGACACGCAAAATACTATCAGGTAGTAAGTTCATGATAAATTTAAGTTCAATCATATTACTTAAGAACTCCCACTTAGATAGACATCCCTCTAATCATCTAAGTGATCACGTGATCCAAATCAACTAAACCATAACCGATCATCATGTGAAATGGAGTAGTTTTCAATGGTGAACATCACTATGTTGATCATATCTACTATATGATTCACGCTCGACCTTTCGGTCTCAGTGTTCCGAGGCCATATCTGCATATGCTAGGCTCGTCAAGTTTAACCTGAGTATTCTGCATGGGCAAAACTGGTTTGCACCCGTTGTAGATGGACGTAGAGCTTATCACACCCGATCATCACGTGGTGTCTGGGCACGACAAACTTTGGCAATGGTGCATACTCAGGGAGAACACTTTTATCTTGAAATTTAGTGAGAGATCATCTTATAATGCTACCGTCAATCAAAGCAAGATAAGATGCATAAAAGATAAACATCACATGCAATCAATATAAGTGATATGATATGGCCATCATCATCTTGTGCTTGTGATCTCCATCTTCGAAGCACCGTCATGATCACCATCATCACCGGCACGACACCTTGATCTTCATCGTAGCATCGTTGTCGTCTCGCCAACTATTGCTTCTACGACTATCGCTACCGCTTAGTGATAAATTAAAGCAATTACAGGGCGATTGCATTGCATACAATAAAGCGACAACCATATGGCTCCTGCCAGTTGCCGATAACTCAGTTACAAAACATGATCGTCTCATACAATAAAATATAGCATCACGTCTTGACCATATCACATCACAACATGCCCTGCAAAAACAAGTTAGACGTCCTCTACTTTGTTGTTGCAAGTTTTACGTGGCTGCTACGGGCTTAGCAAGAACCGTTCTTACCTACGCTTCAAAACCACAACGATAGTTCATCAAGTTAGTGTTGTTTTAACCTTCTCAAGGACCGGGCGTAGCCACACTCGGTTCAACTAAAGTTGGAGAAACTGACACCCGCCAGCCACCTGTGTGCAAAGCACGTCGGTAGAACCAGTCTCGCGTAAGCGTACGCGTAATGTCGGTCCGGGCCGCTTCATCCAACAATACCGCCGAACCAAAGTATGACATGCTGGTAAGCAGTATGACTTGTATCGCCCACAACTCACTTGTGTTCTACTCATGCATATAACATCTACGCATAAAACCTGGCTCGGATGCCATTGTTGGGGAACATAGTAATTTCAAAAATTTCCTACGCACACGCAAGATCATGGTGATGCATAGCAACGAGAGGGGAGAGTGTGTCCACGTACCCTCGTAGACCGAAAGTGGAAGCGTTAGCACAACACGGTTGATGTAGTCGTACGTCTTCATGGCCCGATCGATCAAGCACCGAAAGCACGGCACCTCTGAGTTCTTGCACACGTTCAGCTCAATGACGTCCCTCAAACTCCGATCTAGCCGAGTGTCGAGGGAGAGTTCCGTCAGCACGACGACATGGTGACGACAATGATGTTCTACCGACGCAGGGCTTCGCCTAAGCACCACTACGATATTATCGAGGAGGACTATGGTGGAGCGGGGCACCGCACACGGCTAAGAGATCAATGATCAATTGTTGTGTCTTTGGGGTGCCCCCTCCTCTGTATATAAAGGGGGGAGGAGGAGAGGGCCGGCCAAGGGGAGAGGCACGCCCAGGGGGGGCTATCCTACTCCAAGTAGGTTTGGCCCCCCCTTTCCTATTCCAAGTAGGAGAAGGGGGAAGGAGGAGGTGGAGAGAAGGAAGGAGAAGGGGGGCCGCCGCCCCCTTCCCTTTCCCAATTCAGATTGGGGCAAGGGGAGCCACGCGCCACCTCCTGGCCTCCCTCTCTCCTTTCCACTAAGGCCCATAAGGCCCAAGCTTCCGGGAGGGGGGGGGTCCGGTAACCCCCGGTACTCCGATATATATATGATAACCCCCGGAACCTTTCCGGTGTCCGAATATAGTCGTCCAATATATCAATCTTCATGTCTTGACCATTTCGACACTCCTCGTCATGTCTGTGATCACTTCCGGGACTCCGAACAACCTTTGGTACATCAAAACACATAAACTCATAATATAACTGTCATCTAACTTTAAGCGTGCGGACCCTACGGGTTCGAGAACTATGTAGACATGACCGAGACACGTCTCCAGTCAATAACCAATAGCGGAACCTGGATGCTCATATTGGCTCCTACATATTCTACGAAGATCTTTATCGGTCAAACCGCATAACAACATTCTTTGTTCCCTTTGTCATCGGTATGTTACTTGCCCGAGATTCGATCATCGGTATCTCAATACCTAGTTCAATCTCGTTATCGGCAAGTCTCTTTACTCGTTACGTAATGCATCATCCCGTAACTAACTCATTAGCTACATTGCTTGCAAGGCTTATACTGATGTGCATTACCGAGAGGGCCCAGAGATACCTCTCCAACAATCGGAGTGACAAATCCTAATCTCGAAATACGTCAACTCAACAAGTACCTTTGGAGACACCTATAGAGCACCTTTATAATCACCCAGTTACATTGTGACATTTGGTAGCACACAAAGTGTTCCTCCGGTAAGCGGGAGTTACATAATCTCATAGTCATAGGAACATGTATAAGTCATAAAGAAAGCAATAGCAACATACTAAACGATCAAGTGCTAAGCTAACGGGATGGGTCAAGTCAATCACATCATTATCCTAATGATGTGATCCCATTAATCAAATGACAACTCATGTCTATGGTTAGGAAACTTAACCATCTTTGATTCACGAGCTAGTCAAGTAGAGGCATACTAGTGACACTATGTTTGTCTATGTATTCATACATGTATTATGTTTCCGGGTAATACAATTCTAGCATGAATAATAAACATTTATCATGATATGAGGAAATAAATAATAACTTTATTATTGCCTCTAGGGCATATTTCCTTCACCTTTCCCTTTGCCATGCACTGACCAGATAGTGGACTCCACTGTCGGGTGAGACCTACTGTCATTCCTCGATGCCTACTCAGGATACCATCAGATCTTCATGACAAAGGAAGATGAAGAAAACCCCGGCAAGGGTCTTGCCGAGGCTACGCAAGCCGCCCCGACAAGGGTGTTGCCGGAGGAGGTCCAGCTAGTCCTCTGCTCTTTGTTTACTATCTTGATTGTTATCTTGGTAGTCTTGTGTTTTTGTCTCCTTTTGCGCCGCCAAGCCCTGCCGCAGGCATGGCTACGACTGCCCGTGCACAAGGGGTACAGAAGAGTCCATACTTTTGTACACCGACAGGAGCCCCCCGGGCCTAGGCCACACATAAGGGCAAAGTGTAGTTGGGTCGGGCCAAAAGCAATGCGCGGGCGCGCGTGGCAGAGACTTAACTTCCAGGATCTTCTCGTCAGTTGCGCCCGTCGGTCCAGCATGTACCAGTTTGTGGATGACGTCCTATACAGAAGGAGACCGAATGGCATTAAATTGAAGTGTATTCCTAGGGAGGACGGACTGGAGCTATTGGCAGAGATACATGGAGGCATATGTGGCTCCCACATAGGGTCGAGAGCCCTTGCTAGCAAAGCATTCGGGCAAGGTTTCTTTTGGCCCACCGCTCTCCAGGATGCAACTGCGCTAGTAACCAAGTGTCAAGCGTGCCAGTTCCATTCAAAGAAGCTTCATCAACCAGCCCAAGCTCTCCAAACAATCCCTCTTTCCTAGCCATTTTTGGTCTGGGGGCTCGACACACTGGGCCCCTTTCCCAGTGTTGTCGGGGGCTTTGAGTACTTGTACGTTGCGATCGACAAGTTCACAAAGTGGCCTGAAGTGGAGCCAGTGAGAAAGGTGACAACATAGTCAGCTGTCAAGTTCTTCAAGGGACTCGTTTGCTATTTTGGTGTACAATATAATGTAATTGTACAAGGGGATAATTATTTTTGTTGAAAAGTTTTTGCAATTCAAGATTCACAAAGTTTCCATGGGCATGAACAAAGTTCAAGGCATGCTCCCGCTTCCATGGTGCTCGTCTATCTCACTTTCACTTTTATTTTTGTGAAGTTTTAAGTTCCCCTCTATATTTTTTTGTTTTTAAACTATATAAAAACACTCAACAGAAATAAATGACTCTCTAAAACTTCCGGGTTGTCTCCCTGGCAGCGCTTTCTTTAAAGCCATTAAGCTAGGCATAAAGTGCTCAAGTAATGGATCCACCTGGATCCCAAGGTATATCGAAGCCAACTTTAATTAGCAATGATTTGGCATTTAGTAGTGAGCACAAAGCAACATATATCATGTAATGACAAAGTCTAACTCTCTTCCTATGCATCGGCAGAAGTAGTTTCTTGCAATTTTTTCGTGTTGGAAACATAGAGAGGTGGAGATGTAGGTCCTCTCTCATAATAATTGCTAGTAGGAGCAGCAAGCACATGCATATTATATTCATCAAAATCATCATGTGCAACGGTAAAAGGCAACCCATCAATATTAATCCTTAATAAGAACAAACTTCTCCGATATAGTGTAGTTTGGCGAATTCCAAAAGATAATAGGACTATCATGCGTGGGTGCAATAGCAACAATTTCATGTTTAACATAAGGAACAATAGAAAGTTCATCTCCAATAGCATAATTCATATTGGCGTCATGGCCACAATCATCAAGTTCATCAAAAAGGGATATTTCAAAAGAATCAACGGGATCATAACAATTGTCATAGCATTCATCCTTCGATAAGAATGAAGGCACGTTAAAGAATGTATGAGTTGAAGAGTTACTCTCATTAGAAGGTGGGCACGGGTGATCAATCCACTCTTCCTCCTTTTGTTCTTCGCTCTCCTCATCATCTTTTTCATCCAATGAGCTCACAGTTTCATCAATTCGTACTTCCATAGACTCCTGCAAAATATTAGTCTCTTCTTGGACAGTGGGGACTCTCTCAATAAATGCATCAATATCGGAATTGTATTTGTAATTATCATAGCAATATTTAAGGATGGCAAAATTTTCAGGTCTATAAACATCATCATCAAAAGCTTCATACTTTGAAAATAAAGATTCAATTTCATAAGCACCCTTAAAAGCAACAAATTCTTCTATTCGTTCCACATCATAATAATCATATATACCATTGGCATAAGAAGCCAAGGTTTCATTATCATTATATTTGCATGAAAAGGGAAGATGTGGAGCATTCATCCTAGAGCAACAAATAAAATCATATCTCAAGCATAGTTGCCTAGCATACCAATGCAACGTATAAATTTGATCCCATAAAAGTTTCCCTTTTTGTGTCAAGCGATAATCCCTAAAGTATTCACGTAGATCCAATGTTACTTGCTACCTCTTGAGCTTGCATTGGTTTTCCCTTGAAGAGGAAAGGGTGATGCGACAATGTAGCGTAAGTATTTCCCTCAGTTTTGAGAACCAAGGTATCAATCCAGTAGGAGACGACGCACAAGTCACCGAACACCTGCACAAATAATCAAGAACCTTGCAACGAACGTGATAAAGGGGTTGTTAATCCCTTCACGGTCACTCGCAAAAGTGAGATCTGATAGAGATAATAAAGTAAATAATTTTGGTATTTTGTTGTATATATTGGAAAGTAAATGTTGCAAAATAGTAAACGAGATTCAACAATATGGAAAAGAGATGCAATATAATGGAAAAGATACCTAGGGGCCATAGGTTTCACTAGTGGCTTCTCTCAAGATAGCATGTATTATGGTGGGTGAACAAATTACTGCCGAGCAATTGATAGAAAAGCGCATAATTATGATGACATCTAAGGCAATGATCATGAACATAGGCATCACGTCCATGTCAAGTAGACCGAAACGATTCTGCATCTACTACTATTACTCCACACATCAAACACTACCCAGCATGCATCTAGAGTATTAAGTTCATAAGAACGGAGTAACACATTAAGCAAGATGACATGATGTAGAGGGATAAACTCAAGCAATATGATATAAATCCCATATTTTTATCCTCGATGGCAACAATACAATATGTGCCTTGCTGCCCCTACTGTCACTGGGAAAGGACACCGCAAGATTGAACCCAAAGCTAAGCACTTCTCCCATGGCAGGAAAGATCAATCTAGTAGGTCAAACTAAACCGATAATTCGAAGAGACTTGCAAAGATATCAAATCATGCATATAAGAATTCAGAGAAGAACCAAATAATATTCATAGATAATCTTGTTCATAAATCCACAATTCATCGAATCTTGGCAAACACACCGCAAAAGAATATTACATCGAATAGATCTCCAAGAACATCAAGGAGAACTTTGTATTGGGAATCAAAGAGAGAGAAGAAGCCATCAAGCTAATAACTATGGACACGAAGGTCTGTGGTAAACTACTCACGCTTCATCGGAGAGGAAATGGTGTTGATGTAGAAGCCCTCTGTGATTGATTCCCCCTTTGGCAGATCGCCGGAAAAGGCCCCAAGATGGGATCTCAAGGGTACAAAAGGTTGTGGAGGTGGAAAAGTGGTTTCGTGGCTCCCCCTGATGTTTTTAGGATATAAGAGTATATATAGGCGAAAGAAGTACGTCGGTGGAGCTACCAGGGGCCCGTGAGGGTGGGGGGCGCGCCCTCCAGCCTCATGGACGCCTCGTTGCGTCTCTGACTTCAACTCCAAGTCTTATGGTTTGCTTTCGGTCCAAGAAAGATCATCGTGAAGGTTTCATTCCGTTTGGACTCCGTTTGGTATTCCTTTTCTGCAAAACTCTAAAATAGGCAAAAAAACAGAAACTGGCACTGGGCCTCCGGTTAATAGGTTAGTCCCAAAAATAATATAAAAGAGCATATTAAAGCCCATTAAACAACAGATAATATAATAGCATGGGACAATAAAAAATTATAGATACATTGGAGAAGTATCATTACTCCCATTATCAAGTTGAACGGGGTTTTCTCAGGATTATCAAAGTAGTGCATAACATTTTTCACATAATGAGCATCGAGGGTTTTCGGAGGTTCCCCATCTCCATGAGTAGCAAGTACAACTAATTTTTTTGGTGTTTCATGTTCCATATCCATAACTAAAGATGGAGAACAACTTAGAACAGGAAATAAAAACTACTTAGTTATAAATAAAACAAGCACACACAAGAATATTCACCCCACGCTATTGCTCCCCGGCAACAGCGCCAGAAAAAGGTCTTGATAACTGATATGTCTCCAATGTATCTATAATTTTTTATTGTTCGATGCTATTATATTACCCCTTTTGGATGTTTATGGGCTTTATTTTACACATTTATATCATTTTTGGACTAACCTACTAACCAGAGGCCCAGCCCATATTGCTTTTTATTGCCTGTTTCAGTATTTCGAAGAAAAGGAATATCAAACGGAGTCCAAACGGAATGAAACCTTCGGCAGCATGATTTTCTGGAAGAATATGATCCTGGAGAGTTGGAGTGCACGTCAGAATATCCTCGAGGACTCCATGAGATAGGAGGGCGCGCCCCCTTGTCTCGTGGGCCCCTCGAGCACCTCCCGGCTGACTTCTTTCGCCTATATATACCTATGTACCCTAAAACCATCAGAAATCAAGATAGATCGGGAGTTCCGCCGCTGCAAGCCTCTGTAGCCACCAAAAACCTCTCGGGAGCCCGTTCCGGCACCCTGCCGGAGGGGGAATCCATCACCGGTGGCCATCTTCATCATCCCGGTGCTCTCCATGAAGAGGATGGAGTAGTTCACCCTCGGGGCTGAGGGTATGTACCAGTAGCTATGTGTTTGATCTCTCTCTCTCTCTCTCATATTCTCTCTTGTGTTCCCGCTATGGCACGATCTTGATGTATCCCGAGCTTTGCTATTGTAGTTGGATCTTATGATGTTTCTCCCCCTCTACTCTCTTGTGATGAATTGAGTTTCCCCTTTGAAGTTATCTTATCAGATTTAGTCTTTTATGAGAACACTTGATGTATGTCTTGCCGTGTTTATCTGTGGTGACAATGGGATTTCACGTTCCTCTTGATGTATGTTTTGGTGACCAACTTGCGGGTTCCACCCATGAACCTATGCATAGGGGTTGGCACACATTCTTGACTCTCCGGTAGAAACTTTGGGGCACTCTTTGAAGTACTTTGTGTTGGTTGGATGAATCTGAGATTGTGTGATGCATATCGTATAATCATGCCCATGGATACTTGAGGTGACAATGGAGTATCTAGGTGACATTAGGGTTTTGGTTGATTTGTGTCTTAAGGTGTTATTCTAGTACTAACTCTTTTATAGATCGATCCGAAAGAATAACTTTGAGGTGGTTCCGTACCCTACCATAATCTCTATGTTTCTTCTCCGCTATTAGTTGCTTTGGAGTGACTCTTTGTTGCATGTTGAGGGCTTGCTATATGATCTATCTATGTTATTATTGTTGAGAGAACTTGCACTAGTGAAAGTATGAACCCTAGGCCTTGTTTCCTATCATTGCAATACCGTTTATGCTCACTTTTATCATTAGTTACCTTGCTGTTTTTATATTTTCAGATTACAAATACCTATATCTACTATCTATTTTGCACTTGTATCACTATCTCTTCGCCGAACTAGTGCACCTATACAATTTACCATTGTATTGGGTGTGTTGGGGACACAAGAGACTCTTTGTTATTTGGTTGCAGGGTTGTTTGAGAGAGACCATCATCATCCTATGCCTCCCACGGATTGATAAACCTTAGGTCATCCACTTGAGGGAAATTTGCTACTGTCCTACAAACCTGTGCACTTGCAGGCCCAACAACGTATACAAGAAGAAGGTTGTGTGGTAGACATCAAGCTCTTTTCTGGCGCCGTTGCCGGGGAGGTGAGTGCTTGAAGGTATATCTTTAGATCTTGCAATCGAATCTTTTTGTTTCTTGTTTTATCACTAGTTTAGTTTATAAAAGAAAACTACAAAAAAAATGGAGTTAAGTTTGTCTCATACGCTTCGTCTTTTTAATATCTTTCATGAGTATGATGGAAGGGAAAATTGTGCTCAAGTGCTAGAAGAAGAGTGCATTAAAATGCTTGATACTAAATCTTTGAATGATGAGCATGATTGCAATGTTGTTAGTATAAAATCCTTGAATATCCTTAGTACTAATGATGATTACTCTAGTCATGATGATAACATATCTTATGAGCATGTCAACTTTTGTGGAGTGCATGTTTGCATGAACACACCAAATAGAGAAGATATATATTGCAAGAAGCATAAGTATTTAGAAACTAAGAAGTTGCAAGAAAGGCTAGATAAGAGTGCAGAGAATTTAAGATATCTTTCCCGTTGTGAATTTTGCAATAAACAAGATCATTTACATCTCCAATGCAAATTGTTTCATGATTGGATCGTGTCCAAAAATTGTGATGATTTGATTTCCGTTTCTCATTACAATGAACTTAGATTGCTTTTGGGTTGTGAAGAGTTGAAACGTTTAACTAAGCCTATTCCAGAATTTAATCTTAAGCATTTTATTGATATTGATCTAGAAAAGATTTATATGTTTTGTGCGGAGAATTGCATTGAAAATCCTTATATTGCCAATTACCTAAACAAAAGAAAGAAAATAGAAGATGATTAGAATACTAATGAAAGGGAAGAGACTTCCCAATCTTCTCCTATTATTTCTTATGATGAATCAGGTGACGAGGAGGAGCTTTCTATTCAACCAATCTCATCAATAAGGAGCTCAAAGAGGAAGGTTGAACCCACACATAATATGAAGAAGAAAAAGAAAAGAAGGAGCAACAAAGGTAGAAAGGTATCCCTCCCAAATGATGTTGCTCCTACTACTCATTGTGATGATGATAATTGCTTTACTATTGGTGCTATCCATATTTTTAATGATGACAGTAATTATGCTTATGATATGAAAGGGCCCAAGCTTGGGGAAGCTATGTTTGATGGGGATGAATTATTTGAGAATATATTTGCTGGAATTAATGTTTTTCCCAAGCTTGGGGGTGCTATGCTTAATGAAGATGATATTTTTAGCATCCCAAGTTTTGATATGCAAAGTTGTTATGATGATAGCATGCCTCCTACTTATGATGATTATATTGATGAAAGTGGGTTTGGAAGAGTGTCAACTTTAGGAAGTAGTGATCCCACTATTTTGGAGGATGTTGAATTTTATTGTGATGAATACGAAAGTGGATTTGGAAGAGTGTCAACTTTATTTAGTGATTCCACTATCTTGGGAGAGGTTTCAATCGATTATGATGAGAACGAAGTTGCTACTTATGATGATTATTGTGATGAAACTTATGCTATAAAAAGTAGTGATGATTATATTTACAGATCTTGTCATGATTATGATTACCCTTTTTTTGAACATTACTCTTTTAATGTGGAAACAATTTTTAGTGTTCAAGTCTTTTATGATACTTCCATTATTCCGAATGAGAAGAATTTTGCTTATGTGGAGAGTAGTAAATTTTCTATGCTTTTAGATCATGAAAAGAATGCTTTTTGTGCTGGTTATATTGTTTAATTCATTCATCATGCTACTAAAAATTATTATGAGGGAGGAATATATGCTTGTAGGAATTGCAATAATGTCAAGTTTCCTCCCTATGTGTTGAAAATCTTGAAGCTATGCTTGTTTTACCTTCCTATGCTTGTTGATTGTTGTTCCCATAAGTTGTTTCATCACAAAATCCCTATGCATAGGAAGTGGGTTAGACTTAAATGTGCTAGTCATATGCTTCATGATGCTCCCGTTATGTTTCAGTTCTTATCTTTTATGTGAGCATCATTGTCATCATCATGCCTAGCTAGAAAGGCATTAAAGAAAAGCTCTTGTTGGGAGACAACCCAATATTTATCCTTAATGTTTTTGTGTGTTCACATGATTATTATACTGTAGTAATCATGTTTATTAGCTTTTGTTTCAATAAAGTGCCAAGTAAGACCATTAGGATAGCTTACGGTGATAGTTGTGTTGATCCTGCTGAAGATCAGAAACTTTTGCACCCAGTAAACTAGTTTTGTTAATTCACAGAAACGTGCTTCTGATCTGATTCGTTTTGCTCTGGATTTGTACACGAATTGCTTAGGACTTCCTAATTTGGTAGGATTTATGGAGTTCCAGAAGAATACATTTGATACAGATTACTACAGATTGTTCTGTTTTTGACAGATTCTGTTTTCTATGTGTTGTTTGCTTATTTTGATGAATCTATGGCTAGTATTAAGTGGTATGAACCATAGAGAAGTTGGAATACAGTAGTTTTAACACCAATATGAATTTAGAATGAGTTCATTACAGTACCTAAGTTGTGGTTTTATTTTCTTATACTAACGGAGCTTACGAGTTTTCTGTTGAGTTTTGTGTTGTGGAGTTTTCAAGTTTTGGGTAAAGATTCGATGGACTATGGAATAAGGAGTGGCAAGAGCCTAAGCTTGGGGATGCCCAAGGCACCCCAAGGTAATATTCAAGGACAACCAAGAGCCTAAGCTTGGGGATGCCCCGGAAGGCATCCCCTCTTTCGTCTTTGTTCATCGGTAACTTTACTTGGAGCTATATTTTTATTCACCACATGATATGTGTTTTGCTTGGAGCGTCATTTCCTTTTGTTAGTATTTGCTTGCTTTTATTTATAATAATGTTTTGCATCTTTAGTTTCAATAAAAAGGGTCAAGGATAGCCTTTTCCATGCTTATTTTGCTAGTATACATGTGGTTGTTTGAAAACAGAAAGTTTACCGCTGTTGCAAAACTTCCCTAGAAAAGTCAGAGCATGACATAATGTTGAAAGTTTTTGCATAATGAGCTCTGATAAATTTACTACAGTGTGAATTTTATTTCATAATTTTTGGAGTTAGGGAAGTATGATGAATCCTGCATTCTTTATAGACTGTACTGTTTTGACAGATTGCTGTTATGTTTGCATTGTTTGCATATGTTTACTTGTTTAATGATTCTATTTGAGGATAGGAGTATTAAATATGCAGAGGCATTTAGTATTCAATGAGGAATAATAATTTAAGTGATTTGTAACAGTAAAAAATGATAAGGTTTTGCATTGGTTTATACTAACCTATCTCACAAGTTCTTGTTGAGTTTGTTGTGAATGAAGCTTTTGATAAAAAGAAGAGAAACCATGATATGAGAGGAATTAAGGAGACATAAAAGTTCAAGCTTTGTGATGCCCAAGGAACCCCAAGATAATATTTCAAGAAGTCTCAAGCATCTAAGCTTGGGTATGCCCCGGTAGGCATCCCACCTTTCTTCTTCAACAACTATCGGTTAGTATCGGTTGAGCCTAAGTTTTTGCTTCTTCACATGAGTTGTGCTATCCTTGAAATGTTATTTTATTTTGTTTTGCTTGCTATTTGAATACAATACCAAGATATGAAATTCCTTAATGTTAGAGAGTCTTCACATAGTTGCATAATTATTCGACTACTCATTGATCTTCACTTATATCTTTCAGAGTAGTTTGTCATTTGCTCTAGTGCATCACTTATATCTTTTAGAGCACGGCGGTGGTTATATTTTGTAGAAATTTCTAGTCTCTGATGCTTCACTTATATTATTTTGAGAGTCTTTTAGAACATCATGGTATTTGCTATGGTTATAAAGTTGGTCCTAGAATGATGAGCATCCAAGTTGAGTATAATAAAAACTATCATAGAAAGTGAATTGGATGCTATGATCAATTTGATGCTTGATAATTGTTTTGAGATATGGAGGTAGTAATATTAAAGTCATGCTAGTTGGGTGATGATGAATTTAAAGAATGCTTGTGTTGAAGTTTTTGATTCCCGTAGCATGCACGTATGGTGAACCACTTTGTGATGAAGTTGGAGCACAATTTTATTTATTGATTGTCTTCCTTATGAGTGGCGGTCGGGGACGAGCGATGGTCTTTTCCTACCAATCTATCCCCCTAGGAGAATGTGCGCAGTGCTTTGGTTTTTGATGACTTCTAAATTTTTGCAATAAGTGCATGAGTTCTTTTGATTAATGTTGAGTCCATGGATTATACACACCCTTTCACCCTTCCACCATTGCTAGCCTCTCTTGTACCGTGCAACTTTTGCCGGTACCATACACCCACCATACTCCTTCCTCAAAACAGCCACCATATCTACCTATTATGGCATTTCCATAGCTATTCTGAGATATATTGCCATGCAACTTCCCACCATTCCGTTCATATGACACACATTACTTTTGTCATATTGCTCTTTGCATGATCATGTAGTTGACATTGTATTTGTGGCAAGGCCACTTTCGTAATTTTCATACATGTCGCTCTTGATTCATTGCATATCCCAGTACACCGCCAGAGGCATTCATATAGAGTCATATCTTGTTCTAGCTTTGAGTTGTAATTCTTGAGTTGTAAATCCATAAAAGTGTGATGATCTCCATTATTAGAGCATTGTCCCAGTGAGGAAAGGATGATGAAGACTATGATTCCCCCACAAGTTGGGATGAGACTTTGGACTTTACAAAAAGAAAAAGAAAAAAAAGAAAAAAAAGAGAAAGGCCAAAAAAAAGAAGGCCAAAGAAAAAAAGAGGAAGAAAATAAAGAAAAGGAAAAAATAAAATGAGAGAAAAAGAGAGAAGGGACAATGCTACTATCTGTTTTTCCACACTTGTGCTTCAAAATAGCACCATGATCTTCATGATAGAGAGTCTCATATGTTGTCACTTTCATATACTAGTGGGAATTTTTCATTATAGGACTTGGCTTGTATATTCCAATGTTGGGCTTCCTCAAAGTGCCCTAGGTCTTCGTGAGCAAGCAAGTTGGATGCACACCCACTTAGTTTCTTTTGTGGAGCTTTCATATATTTATAGCTCTAGTGCATCCGTTGCATGGCAATCCCTACTCACTCACATTGATATCTATTAACGGGCATCTCCATAGCCTGTTGATACGCCTAGTTGATGTGAGACTATCTTCTCCTTTTTTGTCTTCTCCACAACCACCATTCTATTCCACATATAGTGCTATGTCCATGGCTCACGCTCATGTATTGCGTGAAAGTTGAAAGAGTTTGAGATTATTAAAGTATGAAACAATTGCTTGGCTTGTCATCGGGGTTGTGCATGATTAAATACTTTGTGTGATGAAGATATAGCATAGCCAGACTATATGATTTTGTAGGGATAACTTTCTTTAGCCATGTTATTTTGACAAGACATTATTACTTTGATTAGTATGCTTGAAGTATTACTATTTCTCATGTCAATATGAACTTTTATTTTGAATCATTTGGATCTGAACATTCATGCACAATAAAGAAAATTACATTGAGAACTATGCTAGCTAGCATTCCACATCAAAAATTCTGTTTTTATCATTTACCTACTCGAGGACGAGCAGGAATTAAGCTTGGAGATGCTTGATACGTCTCCAATGTATCTATAATTTTTTATTGTTCCATGCTATTATATTATCCCTTTTGGATGTTTATGGGCTTTATTTTACACATTTACATCATTTTTGGGACTAACCTACTAACCGGAGGCCCAGCCCATATTGTTGTTTTATTGCCTGTTTCAGTATTTCGAAGAAAAGGAATATCAAACGGAGTCCAAACGGAATGAAACCTTCGGCAGCGTGATTTTTTGGAAGAATATTATCCTGGAGACTTGGAGTGCACATTAGAAGATCCTCGAGGACTCCACGAGATAGGAGGGCGCGCCCCCCTTACTGGGCGCGCCCCCTTGTCTCGTGGGCCCCTCGAGCACCTCCCGGCTGACTTCTTTCGCCTATATATACCTACGTACCCTAAAACCATCAGAAATCAAGATAGATCGGGAGTTCCGCCGCCGCAAGCCTCTGCAGCCACCAAAAACCTCTCGGGAGCCCGTTCAGGCACCCTGCCGGAGGGGGAATCCATCACCGGTGGCCATCTTCATCATCCCGGCGCTCTCCATGACGAGGAGGGAGTAGTTCACCCTCGGGGCTGAGGGTATGTACCGGTAGCTATGTGTTTGATCTCTCTCTCTCTCTCGTGTTCTCTCTCGTGTTCCCGCTATGGCATGATCTTGATGTATCCCGAGCTTTGCTATTGTAGTTGGATCTTGTGATGAATTGAGTTTCCCCTTTGAAGTTATCTTATCGGCTTGAGTCTTTTATGAGAACACTTGATGTATGTCTTGCCGTGTTTATTTGTGGTGACAATGGGATTTCACGTGCCTCTTGATGTATGTTTTGGTGACCAACTTGCGGGTTCCACCCATGAACCTATGCATAGGGGTTGGCACACATTCTTGACTCTCCGGTAGAAACTTTGGGGCACTCTTTGAAGTACTTTGTGTTGGTTGGATGAATCTGAGATTGTGTGATGCATATCGTATAATCATGCCCACGGATACTTGAGGTGAAAATGGAGTATCTAGGTGACATTAGGGTTTTGGTTGATTTGTGTCTTGAGGTGTTATTCTAGTACGAACTCTTTTATAGATCGATCCGAAAGAATAACTTTGAGGTGGTTTCGTACCCTACCATAATCTCTACGTTTGTTCTCCGCTATTAGTGGCTTTGGAGTGACTCTTTGTTGCATGTTGAGGGCTTGTTATATGATCTATCTATGTTATTATTGTTGAGAGAGCTTGCACTAGTGAAAGTATGAACCCTAGGCCTTGTTTCCTATCATTGCAATACCGTTTATGCTCACTTTTATCATTAGTTACCTTGCTGTTTTTATATTTTCAGATTACAAATACCTATATCTACTATCTATTTGCACTTGTATCACTATCTCTTCGCCGAACTAGTGCACCTATACAATTTACCATTGTATTGGGTGTGTTGGGGACACAAGAGACTCTTTGTTATTTGGTTGCAGCGTTGTTTGAGAGAGACCATCTTCATCCTACGCCTCCCACGGATTGATAAACCTTAGGTCATCCACTTGAGGGAAATTTGCTACTGTCCTACAAACATGTGCACTTGCGTCCCAACAACATCTACAAGAAGAAGGTTTTGTAGTAGACATCAATAACCCACAAGTGTAGGGGATCGTTTGTAGCCTTCTTCGATAAATAAGAGTGTCGAACCCAATGAGGAGCTAAAGTTAGAACAAATATTCCCTCAAGTTCTATAGACCACCGATACAACTCTACGCACACTTGAGGTTTGCTTTAACTAGAACAAGTATGAAACTATTTTGCAAGAATAAAACTACAAGTACGTTGCGAGAATAAAACTACAAATAAATTTCAAGGTAGTAAAAGTGGATAGCTTTTGTCAACAAGAAAGTCATTTGTCCCTAGGCAATCGATAACAAGTACCGGTAATCATTCTTGTAATTCTATATGAGGGAGAGGCATGCGCTAACATACTTTCTCTACTTGGATCATATGCACTTATGATTGTAACTCTAGCAAGCATCCGCAACTACTAAATATTATTAAGGTCGTGAAACCCAACCATAGCATTAAGTATCAAGTCCTCTTTACTCCCATACGCCATGACCCACTTATCCGCGTTTAGGCTGTTATCATCCCCCGCAACACTGACAATAAGAAAACCATGAACATATTGCAACACTCTACAGCGGGGGGCCCTCACGTTTGCGCGAGACGGAGGGCACTGTAGGACATCATCATAAATAAAATATACAATCATACCAACCAAGATCACGATTAACCCATAGGACAAAACGGATCTACTCAAACATCATAGGATAACCATAGATCATTGGGAAATGATATATGGAGTTGAGCGCCAAGTTTAAGTAGAGATTACAGAGGGAGAAGGGGTGTTACACCGCTGCATAGAGGGGGCGAGAGTTGGTGTTGATGGTAGCAAGAGTGTTGATGTAGATTGCCGTCATGGTCCTTGCCCCGACGGCACTCCGTCGCCACCGGGAGAGAGGGGGAAAGAGCCCCCTCCTTCTTCTTCTTCATTGGCCTCCCCCTAGATGGGAGGAGGGTTCCCCCTCTGGTCCATGGTATCCATGGCGGCGGAGGAGAGAGAGCCACTCCGAGATTGGAACTCCCTCTTTGTTCTCTTTGGTTTCGCGCTCCCTAGATCTGGCCCTTCATGGTTTCTTAAATTCCCGGAGATCCGTAACTCCGTTTGCGATGAAATTTCTATACAATTTTCCCCCATAAATTATCTTTCTTACGCCAGAAGAAGGGATCCAACCGACATTCGAGGAGGGCATCATACACTAGGGCGTGCTTGGGCCCTGGTGGCGCGCCCTGGTGGGTTGTGGAGGCCTCGGGCCTCCGTTTACGTTGATTCCACCTCCTAAAATTCACAAATATTCCAAAATAATTCTCCTTAGATTTTTATTGCATTTGGACTTCGTTTGATATGGATTTTCCGCGAAACAAAAACATGCAACAAACAGGAACTGGCACTGGGGACTGGATAAGTAAGTTAGTCCAAATAAATCATATAAAAAGTTTCAAAAGTATGTAAAAGTTGAATAAAATAGGCATGAGACAATAAAAAATAATGGATACGACGGAGACGTATCATGCATCATCCCTTCCTCTCTGGGGAAAACCGACGTAGTTTTAGCAGACATCAAAAGGAGCACCGTTGCCGGGGAGGATCATCAACATCAACTAGGTTCCTAATCACAAATCTCATCTCCTTGCAATTTACGTTATTTGCCATTTGCCTCTCGTTGTCCTATCCCCCACTTCACAATTTTTTTGCCATTTTATTCGCACTCTTTTTCGTTCGTCATTTTCTCGTTAGATCTGTTTTTGAGTGCAATCTTGTTGTGAAGTCACCATGAGTGATTTCGGTATGGCAGAAACAGATGGTGGCCTAACTCCTAAAATGGAGCGTATAGATAATCTGGATGCCAAAACTTTTATCTTGGGGCAAGGGAATTTTATGGGAAAAGAACATACTCAAGAATTTTTCAATTGTGTCGAAAAATTAAGTCTTGATGATATTCCTATACTTAAAAGGACTAAATCTTATGCGGAAGCTATTTCGGCACTAGTTCTAAAACTTGAAACTAAATTTATCCGTACTCATCCTACCTTTCAAAGATTGTTCTATGAGTTGCCCGTTATAAAGAATCCTAAGGCTAAAAAGTTAGTCACTCTTGTTCTGATGAATGAATTTGATTACATAATGCGGGAAGCTAGGGAAATCTTTGATTTTTATGGTATAAATCGTGAAAAACCCGTGAATGATGAAATTCTTCATAATAGTGATTATGCCTTGAGACATTTTCTTGGAGATAACCAAATCTTTGATGAGAATCTTAAAAAGCAAGCCCCTGTTTTAGACATGATCCAACAAGTTTTCAATGATGTTAATCAACACTATTTTTAGATCGCTACCAGAAATCAAAAGGGTTATGATAAAAAGCAAATTGATAGTGCTAAGGTTTCCATGGATATTGTGTTCTATGTTTTATTTTAAAACCCCCCTGACACAAATACCTCCAAGGAAAACAAGACTAAAGATGACAAAACTTAGATCCTACGCGTTATGCCTAGCTAGGGGCGTTAAACGATAGCGCTTGTTGGGAGGCAACCCAACTTGTATATTTTTGCTTTTTGGTTTTCTTGTTGTTTTCAATAAATTACACAAGTGTGCCTCTGATTAGATGTGTTTTTGTGGTTTAAATTAGTGTTTGTGCCAAGCAAGGCCTTTGGGATGATTTGGGTGAAAGTTGATTTGATCTTGCTGAAAAATAGAAACTTTTGTGCTCACGAAAATATTTTTCATTTTTATCAGAAGAGTGCTTTTGAGTTTATTATTTTTTAGGAAGATTAATAAACAAATTGATCACGTTGTCCTAATTTTTCAGAATTTTTGGAGTTACAGAAGTATTTGAAGTAGTCATATTTCTATAGATTGTTCTGTTTTTGACAGATTCTGTTTTCTTTGCGTTGTGTGCTTGTTTTCATGATCCGGTGGTTTTCTTTGAAGAGTTATTGCCAGAGAAAAGTTGGAATACAGTATATATAATGCAAAAATAAAATATGAATGGGTTTGCAACAGTACTTGTAGTAGTGCTTTGCTTTCTTATACTAACGAATCTCATGAAGGTTTTGTTGAGTTTTGTGTGATTGAAGTTTTCAAGTTTTGGGTGATATTACGATGGATGAAGGAATAAGGATTAGCAAAAGGCTAATCTTGGGGATGCCCGAGGCACCCCAAGATAATATTCAAGAAGTAGCAAGCAACTAAGCTTGGGGATGCCCCCGAGTGGCATCCCCTCTTTCTTCTAACGACCATCGGTATTTTACTTGGAGCTATATTTTTATTCGTCACATATTATGAGTTTTGCTTGGAGTGCCTTGTGTGATATGAGTCTTTGCTTGTTTTGCTTTGTGTTTTATGTCTTGAATCCTTGCTGGACACACCTTTTTGATAGAGACAAAAATTATGCTATGCTTGCTCCTATGCTTCACTTAAATTTTTAGAGCCATGGAATTGCTCTAGTGCTTCACTTATATCTTTTTGAGTAGGGTGTGATTTGTTATTTTTGAATAAATGCTATCATGCTTCACTTAGATTTAGTTGGAAGTTAGTAAAAAATTTAAGAAATTCTCTCTTGCTTCACTTAGATTATTTTGAGAGAAAAGAAATATTATGCTCATGCTCTTCACTTAAATTTGTTTGAGCTTATTAAAAGCAACATATGTAACTAGTCCCAAAGTGATAGATATCCAAGGGGGATATAATAAAAAATTTCATGAAGATCATTGGACAAAATAAACTTGGTTCTTAGTAATGGTTTTGAGATATGACGATATGATATGCCAGTCATGTTGATGAGTAATTATGCTTTAGTAAGAATATTGGTGTTAAGGTTGTGATTCCCTATGCAAGCACGAAAGTCAAAAGTTATGCAATGAAATTATATCCTACTTGTGGTGCATTATTCAGTGTTACTTATGCTTAATGCTTAGGTACGTGATTTTTCGTTTCTTGGTTGGACGCTTCTCAATCTTTTTGCTAGCCTTCATTTTGCACTGAGTATGATCACTACTTGTGCATCCAAAACCCTTTAAACTAGTTTTGCCATATGAGTCCACTATACCTACCTATATGTGGTATTTCCGTGACGCTCTAAGCAAATTTGCATGTGCCATCTCTAATTTTCAAAATAATTTTCTCTTTTGTGTGCTTGTACCGCTCGCGAGGCGGTGAGGGGTGGTCGATGTTTTCCATGCTAGATGTGTTATTCTCACGATGAATGTTTATTCACTTGTCATTGCACGAGAGTACAACAAAGGTATTAGGGATGCCTGATACGTCTCCAATGTATCTACTTTTTCTCATGCTTTTCCTCTTGTTTTGGACTCTAATTTGCATGATTTGAATGAAACTAACCCCGGAGTGACGCTGTTTTTAGCAGAACTACCATGGTGCTGTTTTTGTGCAGAAATAAAAGTTCTCGGAATGGAACGAAACTTTGCGAGGATTTTTTATATCAATAATAATAATTTGTGGAGCCAAGACCTGCCGGAGAGGGGCACCTGGGTGTGCACAACCCACCAGGGCGCGCCCCCCTCTCCTGGCGCGCCCAGGTGGGTTGTACCCCCCTCGTGGCCCCGCACACGACCCCCCTGATACTATAAAATCACATATTTCTAGAAAAAAATCGGGGAGAAAGAATTATCACGATCCATGAGACGGAGCCGCCGCCAAGCCCTGTTCTTCCTCGGGAGGGTAGATCTGGAGTCCGTTTGGGGCTCCGTAGAGGGGGATCTTCGTTCTTCGTCATCACCAACCCATCTCCATCGCCAATTCCATGATGCTCCCCACCAGGAGTGAGTAATTCCTTCGTAGGCTCACTGGTCGGTGAGGAGTTGGATGAGATTCATCATGTAATCGAGTTAGTTTTGTTAGGGCCTGATCCCTAGTATCCACTATGTTCTGTTCTAGATCCAATCTTGCAAGTTATAGTCACCTACTACGGTTATGATCGGACAACCCCGGAGTGACAACAACCGGGCCCACTCTCGTTGATGACCGTAGTTTGAGGAGTTCATATATTCATTATGTGTTAATGCTTTGTTCCAGCTCTCTATTAAAAGGAGGCCTTAATATCTCTTAGTTTCCAATATGGACCCCGCTGCCACGGGAGGGTAGGACAAAAGATGCCATGCAGGTTCTTTTAATAAAGCACATATGACTATTTACAGAAAACATGCCTACATTATATCGATAAACTGGAGCTAGTGTTGTATCGCCCTAGGTTATAACTGTCACATGATGAATATTATCCAACAAGTCACTGATCCAATGCCTACGAATTTATCTTATATTGTTCCTGCTAAGTTACTACCGTTGCTACTACTATCGTTACTGCTACAATATCACTCCTATCACTGTTACCGTTACTGTTACTACTGCTTCTATCATCAAAACTATCATACTACTGTGCTACTGATCACTTTGCTGCAGAAAATTAATCTTCGGGTGCGGTTGAATTGACAACTTAGCTGCTAATGCCTTCAAATATTCTTTGGCTCCCCTTGTGTTGAATCTATAAATTTGGGTTGAATACTCTACCCTCGAAAACTGTTGTGATCCCCTATACTTGTGGGTTATTAAGACCTTTTTCTGGCGCCGTTGCCGGGGAGCATAGCTATATTTGTTGAGTCACTTGGGATTATTATCAATTTATCACTATGAAGAATCTGAAGGATGCTAAGACTAAGATATTTCCCTCAAAGACAAGGGAAGGTAAGGAACTGCCATCCAGTTCTGCTTTAGATTCACCTGCTGTTATGAGTAAACTTGCAACACCACCACCACATGCTATTAATTCTATATGTCGCAAGTTATTGATGATGCTACTTCTACTATGAATGATGCTTATGATGATGCTAGTACCATGCTCGATAATGATGATGTGCCACTTGGTGAATTTCTTGATGAACAAATTGCTAGAGTAATACAACATGATGTTGTTGAATCTGATGATGAGCTTGAAATTTAAACTCCTGAAACACTTGCTAGAGCTAGCCCTCCTAGATATGAATTGCCTAAGGTACCGGAAGGCTATGTTATGAGTGAAGAGGCAACTAGAGATATTCTTGCTTGTAAGGATAGAGATGATCTAGAGAAATTATTACACAAGTATAAAGAAAAATCTTTGAATGCTAGAATGAAATGTGATTCTAAGTTTGCTACTTTGCCTATCTTTATTGATGATAAGGATTATGAATTCTATATCGACCCAGAGTTAATTACTTTGGTTGAATCTGATCCTTTCCATGGTTATGAAACTGAAACTGTTGTGGCACATCTTACTAAGTTGAATGATATAGCCACCCTTTTTACTCATGATGAGAAAACTTGATACTACTTTATTCTCAAATTATTTCCTTTCTCATTAAAGGGTGATGCTAAAGCTTGGTACAATACTCTTGCTCCTGGTTGTGTGCGTAGTCCCCAGGATATGATTTACTACTTCTCTGAAAAATATTTTCCAGCTCATAAGAAAGAAGCTGCCTTATAGGAAATATAACTTTGTTCAAACTAAAGATGAGAGTCTCCCACAAGCTTGGGGGGTGCTTTGCCAGTTACTTAATGCTTTGCCTGATCATCCTCTTAAGAAAAATGAAATACTTGATATCTTCTATAATGGACTAACCGATGCTTCTAGGGACTTCCTAGATAGTTGTGATGGTTGTGTTTTCAGGGAACGAACTATTGCTCAAGCTGAAGAATTATTGAATAACACATTGAAAAATTATAATGATTGGACTATTCCTGAACCACCGCCTAACCCCACTCCGAAGAAGAGGTGTATATTATATCTCAGTCCTGAAGATATGCAAGAGGCAAAGAAATCTATGAACGAAAAAGGTATTAAACTTGAGGATGTTAAAATTTTACCTCCTATAGAAGAAATACATGGGCTTGATACACCACCACTGCCTAAGGTGGTAGAGGTAAATTCTCTTAATGAAAATGATAATCCTCACAATATGCATCCTAGCCAATACCTTTATGAGTTTGAAAACTACATTAGAAAGCAAGATCACTTCAATACAAATGTTATGAAACAATTGAAATATAATTCTGATATGATTGCTCGCTTGAGTGACTTGTTATTTAGAATCTCATATGATGTTAGAGGTGTTGGAAAACATGCTTCTATGGTTCAAACCCAGTTAGAACAAGTTGCTAAATCACAAAGATAATTACTTGATGAAATGAATCATAATATACATGACTTTGCTATTAGTGTTGCAACTAGAGGAGGTAAAATGACTCAGGAACCACTTTATCCTGTGGGACACCCAAAAAGAATTGAACAAGATTCGCAAATAAATAACACTAGTGCACCTAGTCCTTCTAAAAAGAAAAAGAAAAGGAAAATGATAGGACTTTGCATGCTTCTAGTGAACATGAAATAGACAAACCTCCTGATAATTAAAATGAAACTTCTATCTCTGATGCTGAAACTCAATCTGGTAATGAACATCCACCTAGTGATAATGAAAAAGGACAATGATGAGTTTCATGGAGACACTCAACCAAATAATGATAAAGAACCAGATAATGATGTTGAGATATAACCACCTGTTGATCTTGATAACCCACAACCTAAGAATAAAAGATATGATAAAGAGACTTTGTTGCTAGAAAACACGGTAAAGAAAGAGAACTGTGGGTTCAAAAACCTATGCCTTTTCCACCCAAGTCAACTAAAAAGAAATATGATGAAGAATTTGAATGCTTGCTGAAATGCTGAGGCCAGTCTTTTTGCGTACTCGCTTGACTAACAATTTAAAAATGCCTCCTTATGCAAAGTATATGAAAGACATCATCACAAATAAGAGAAAAATATCGGAAGCTGAAATCTCCACTATGCTTGCTAATTAAACTTTCAAAAATGGAGTACCTAAAAAACTTGGAGATCCGGGAATACCAACTATACCTTGCTCTATCAAAAAGAATTATGTGAAAACTGATTTGTGTGATTTAGGAGCTGGTGTTAGTGTTATGCCTTTCTCTTTATACAAAAGACTTGATCTGAAAAGCTCACACCTACTGAAATATCTTTGCAAATGGCTGACAAATCAACTGCCATACCTATCAGTATCTGTGAGGATGTGCCCGTCGTTGTTGCTAATGTTACTATTTTGACTGACTTTGTTATACTTGAGATGCCCGAGGACGACAACATGTCGATTATCCTTGGTAGACCCTTCTTGAATACTGCAAGGGCTGTTATTGATTGCAATAAAAGCAAGGTCACTTTTCATATTAATGGTAATGAGCATAGGGTGCATTTTCCGAAGAAACAATTCCAAGTGAATGGTATTAATGTTATTGAAAAATCTCTCACAATCACTATTGGAAGTTTTCAAATACCTACTGTCAAAAAGAAATATGAAATGCTTATTGTTGGGTAAATGCATATCCCCATTGAGGTAACTTAGTGATTTACGAAAGTTCTTTGGTTTCATGCTAATCGAAAGTGGTTGTCAATAAGACCTGATCAACCTTATTAATGAATCATTTTTGAACGATATGAAGTTGATGAATTTAGTAAGCACTACCTTCTGTCCTTACTCTTTGTTTCCTATTTTTACTAGTTAAATAAAATAAAATGCCATGTTTTGTCTGTTTTCTGAATTTCCCGTGCAATAAAAAAATGACCCAAAAATAAAAGTTCTCAGAATGCCCTGAAAATTGAACATGATTTTTTCTGAATATTTCTGAATTTATGATGCAAATAATACCAGAGGGAGGTGCACCAGGTGGGCACAACCCACCTGGGCACGCCAGGACCCCTAGGCGCACCCTGGTGGGTTGTGGTCCCCACATGGGCCCCCTCACTTATCTCTTTAGCCCACATCATCACTTACCTCCAGAAAAAATTCTCATTGCTCTCTCTCCCGTGTTCTTGAGCTCAAACCCGCGGATTTCGATCTCTTAGCTCGAAGCTCCATTTCCGAAACTGTTTTGGGAGATTGTTGCTTGGTATGTGACTGCACCATTTATCCAATTAGTTTTTGTTTTAGTGGTTTATACTTTGAATAATTAGCTACTCTTGGTGCTGCTATAGATGAGCTTGCATGTTGAATTCTTAGTGCTCTAAGTAGTTTGAATGCTTGCTATGGCCTCTATGTATCCCTATGAGTAGCTGCTATCAATTTTATAAAGTTTTGCTGACAAGTTTTTGTCACCCCAAAAATTTTATTTTCAGAAAATTGTACGCGGACATGATGAACCTATTTGGAAGGAGCTCTTCGAGGAGACGATCCCCGGGGGCATCTTCTAGTGAAAGTTCTGCTCGCCGGTCTTATGTTGAACCAAGTGAAAGTTCCACGCGTGATGCTGCCACCAAAACATGCTTATGGCCTTGCGATGAATATATGGCGCGTGTGGGCATTAAGGAGGAATTTGAGCAATATGTTCACAACGCTGGCCTCGGTCCCTACCTTTCAGATAAGTGTGAGCAACGCCAACATTTCATCGAGTCATTTGTCAAAGGATTTAATTTTTTCCCTCGTGAGTCTAGGGTGTCTTTTATGCTTTATGACGAACCATTTACTATCCCACTGGACAATTTTGCTTACCATTGCAAACTGCCATTTTGGGGTTCGCTTGATGAACCACCGAAGACTGAGTACGAGTCTTTCTTGACTAGCCTTTATTACGGTGAAAATAGGGGAGTAAGACAAGGAAGAATAAAGAGCATTCACTTTCCCGCAATTCAGTATTTTGCATTATTTAATGGGAAATGCATAGTAGGCAAGCAAGACTGTAGCATACTTTGTGCACCAGACTTGAGCCTCATTCACACCGCTCTCACTGGTGAAAGGAATTATAACCTTGGAGCGATTGTTGCACGTAGACTTCAGCATAATGCTAACAGCGGCTGGTTCTATGGTGGAATCTATGCCACATGTTTAGCACGGGAGCTGGGTGATTCACCTTTGCCCTTTGACCCTATCTACCCACGCAGTACTTAGATTTTGAGGCTTTAAAAATCCATAAGATCCTCAAAGGAAAAATTTATGACTTCACCTATAACTTGCTGTTTAACCAAACTTCTGTTGTGCACACATATTTGCCTGCACCTGCTCTTTTTGACTGTCACAGCAAGGGGAGATATTTTGTTCTTGAGAGCGAGGCCCGAGATGATAATGCAGCAGTGGTGGGAGCACGGCGTGCCGAGGCATCCACACCGAGAGCCTCTGTGAGCTTCCATGCAGACTACTACCCTCCAGGCTACTGACCGATTACCAACTTAGGCCAAAATCCTAAGCTTGGGGGAGTACGTGTTTCTCACCGACATTATATTCATGTCTACTTATCATTCTATTTGTTGGTGTTCACACTTTTTCATGTATCATCCATGCTAAGATTTATATTTTTGCTTTCTTCTTGTGTGTTTGAAAAACTTCAGAAAAACCAAAAAATTAGTTGTAGCTAGTTTACTTTCTTTGCATGCTTAGTAGTAGTATTAAAAAGAAAATCCAAAAAGATTTCCTTGTTCTTTTTTTGCTTGTTGGGAGCTTTCCCGTGTAAATATTTTTTTTCATTTTTGCTTGTCCCTTTTATTTGCCCGTTCTAGAAAATCACAAACTCCAAAAATATTTCAGTGTGTTTCTCTGAACTTCTTTTCTTTTTATCCGAGTCTTACCAAGGAGAAGACCATGATGAAAATGTTGAGTGGCTCTCATATGAATAATCATTGAACTAATAAGAGCACATTCTACCTTGTCTTATCTTATTGAATAAAATGTCTTGCAGATTCCAACTTAGTCCATGGCACTCTTGCACTATTATTATTTTCATATCATTCGGTCGTCCAAGTGAAAGGCAATAATGACGACATCCGATGAACTTGTCATGGCAGGGAGAAACTGGTATGAACTTGACTTGTTCTGTTTGTGTAAATATGTTTAACCTAGTATCCATGATTCAGCCCATTATGATTAAACATGTTTGCAATGACAATTAGATATTATAGTTTATTATGCCAGGCATAAGTAGCTGGGAGTTGATAATGATTTATCTTGGATGTCAACATAGCGTTAAAATGATTGTGATGAAGTATGATGATATGGTATCCTCCTCTGAATGTCCGAGTGGCTTGACTTGGCACATGTTCATGCACGTAGTTGAATCGAAACCAACATAGCCTCTATGATATTTATGTTCATTGTGTCCATATCCTACTCATGCTAGTGTCCAATGTTACTTACACATAATGCATGGTTATGATTGTTGTTGCTCTCTAGCTGGCCACTTCTCAATCTAAATTGCTAGCGTTCACCTGTACTAAGTGAGAATTCTGCTTGTATATCGAAAACCTTGGACCCAAAGTTATTCCAGATGAGTCCACCATACCTACCTATATGCGGTATTACCCTGTCGTCCTAAGTAAATTTGCATGTGCCACCTCTAAAAACTTCTAAAAATCTTCCTTTTTGTGCTTGGATCGTTCATGGAACGACAGGAGGTGGTCGGTATCTTCCATGCTACGCGGGTTATTCTCAGGTCGAGTGTTTATTCACTCGCCATCGCACGAGAAAATGGGCGGTAATAGGGATTCCCAGTCCCGAACTGAAAAATGCAAATAATTGAACAAAACTCCCCCGGGACTGATGTTGGTATGGACGGCACCCGTTGTTTTGGACAAGCCATGGAGTGTGATTGATGGTGGAGGGGGAGTAAACCTTTACTTTTATCGCTTGGGAACTGCCACTGGCGTGCTTAGCATGGAAGATGTTGATAACTGATGGTCGTGAAGTGAACAAGAAGGGTGCATGTCTCAAAATATCATTTATCTCTGTTTTAAAAATTGAGCTCTGGCACCTCTGCAAATCACTGCTTCCCTCTGCGAAGGGACTATCTATTTACTTTTATGTTGTGTCACCACCTTCTAAAACAATCGCCAGAAACTGAGTAGAGCACAGCTGTCATGATTTATGCATTATGTGTAGCTAATGTTGGGTGCATCATGACTGGATCTTTTCTACCATGAATTACAATGTTTAGTCGCTGCTTGAACTTTGGAGGTGCTCTGCATTTATGTTTTGCGGTCTCAGAAAGGGCTAGCGAGATACCACTATTGTCATATTATATCATGGTTGTTTTGACAACATGTTGTTGTTTGAGATATTTTATTATTGCTCGCTAGCTGATTATGTCATTGATATGAGTCATTATAATCTTTAAATGTTATTGTTGACATGGTTAGTTATAATGTTGGCTGAAAACCTGGGTGATGTTTAAGCTTATTTATGCAAACAAGAGCAGAAGAGTTCGTAAAAGTTTTTCTTTCTCACTTTCAGTTTATCAACTGAATTGCTTGAGGACAAGCAAAGGTTTAAGCTTGGGGAGTTGATACATCTCCTACGTATCTACTTTTTCTCATGCTTTTCCTCTTGTTTTGGACTCTAATTTGCATGATTTGAATGAAACTAACCCCGGACTGACGCTATTTTTAGCAGAACTACAATGGTGTTGTTTTTGTGCAGAAATAAAAGTTCTCGGAATGGAATGAAACTTTGCGATGATTTTTTATATCAATAATAAGAATGTCTGGAGCCAAGACCTGCCGGAGAGGGGCACCTAGGTGGGCACAACCCACCAGGGCGCACACAGGTGCGTTGTACCCACCTCGTGGCCCCGTAGACGCCCCCGTGATACTATAAAATCACATATTTCGAAAAAAATCAGGGAGAAAGAATTATCATGATCCACGAGACGGAGCCGCCGCCAAGCCATGTTCTTCCTCGGGAGGGAAGATCTGGAGTCCGTTTGGGGCTCCGGAGAGGGGGATCTTCGTTCTTCGTCATCACCAACCCATCTCCATCGCCAATTACATGATGCTCCCCATCGGGAGTGAGTAATTCCTTCGTAGGCTCGCTGGTCGGTGAGGAGTTGGATGAGATTCATCATGTAATTGAGTTAGTTTTGTTAGGGCCTGATCCCTAGTATCCACTATGTTCTTAGATTGATGTTGCTATGACTTTGCCATGCTTAATGCTTGTCACTTTGGGCCCGGGTGCCATGAACTTAGATCTGAACCGTTTATGAATTCATCATTATATCCATGTTCTAAATCCAATCTTGCAAGTTATAGCCACCTACTATGGTTATGATCCGACAATCCCGGAGTGACAACAACCGGGCCCACTCTTGTTGATGACCGTAGTTTGAGGAGTTCATGTATTCACTATGTGTTAATGCTTTGTTCCGGTTCTCTATTAAAAGGAGGCCTTAATATCCCTTAGTTTCCAATATGGACCCCGCTGCCACCGGAGGGTAGGACAAAAGATGTCATGCAAGTTCTTTTAATAAAGCACATATGACTATTTACGGAAAACATGCCTACATTATATTGATGAACTGGAGCTAGTTTCGTATCGCCCTAGGTTATAACTGTCACATGATGAATATCATCCAACAAGTCACCGATCCAATGCCTACGAATTTATCTTATATTGTTCCTGCTAAGTTACTACCGTTGCTACTGCTATCATTACTGCTACATTACTGTTACTAATGCTGCTATCATCAAAACTATCATACTACTGTGCTACTGATCACTTTGCTGTAGAAAATGAATCTCTAGGTGTGGTTGAATTGACAACTCATCTGCTAATACCTTCAAATATTCTTTGGCTCCCCTTGTGTCGAATCTATAAATTTGGGTTGAATACTCTACCCTCGAAAACTGTTGCGATCCCCTATACTTGTGGGTTATCAATGCCCAGTCCCGAAATGAAAAATGAATTTACTTTATGTTGTCAAATAATAAATTCCTTGGAAAGTGTTGGTATGGAGGGCACCCATGGATACGGTTAGCCATGGAAAGTGAAAGTATAGTGGAAAAAGGAATAAACTTTATTTTCTGTTTGGGAACCGCCTATTATATATCTAGCATGGAAAGTATTGGGAACTCTAAGTCATTTTCATTGGTGGGGAAAGTATGCCTCCCAAAATGTTTTTATCTCTCAATTTTTGCTTTGAGCTCTGGCACCTCTACAAATCCCTACTTCCCTCTACGAAGGGCCTTTCTTTCACTTTATGCAATTTTTATTTTGAATTTGAGTCTCCATCTTCTCTTATAAAGCACCAACTAAGGGGCACTATGATCGTATTTGAGCATTGGGTGTAGCTAATATGCGAGTGTGTTTCATGAATGGATCAATGATTGAGCATAATGGGCTAGGGATAACTTGCTTTAGTGTTGATATTTTGAAAGACATGGTTGCTTGTTGATATGCTTGAGTATTAAAGTCTTCATGTCAAAACTAGACTATTGCTTTGAACCATATAAAAGTACAAATGTCCATGCTACAAAGAAAAAGATTATGTGATGAACATATTAGGAAGCATTCCACATCAAAAATTATGTTTTTATCATTTACCTACTCGAGGACAAGCAGGAATTAAGCTTGGGGATGCTGATACGCTTCCAACATATCTATAATTTTTTATTGTTCCATGCTGTTATATTAGCATTCTTGGATGTTCTACAATCATTTTATATCATTTTTGGTACTAATCTATTGACATAGTGCCCAGTGCGAGTTGTTGTTTTTTGCTCGTTTTTTACATCACAGGAAATCAATACCAAACGGAGTCCAAACGCAGCAAAAAATTTTGTGGATTTTTTCTGGACCAGAAGACACCGTATGGGCCAAGAAAGTACCAGAGGGGTGCTCCGAGGGGAGCGCAACCCACCAGGGCACGCCTGGGGGCCCAGGCGCGCCTAGGTGGGTTGTGCCCACCTCGGTGGCCTCCCGCACCGCCTCTTTGCTCTATTAATACCCCAATATTCCAGAAACCGTAGGAGAGTCGACGAAAATCAATTCTAGCCGCCGCAAGTTCCAGAAACACCAGATCCAAACTAGACACCATCACGAAGGGGTTCATCATGTCCATTGGTGAATCTCCGATGTGCGTGAGTAGTTCTTTGTAGACCTATGGGTCCGTAGTTAGTAGCTAGATGGATTCCTCTCTCTCTCTCTTGATTCTCAATACAATGGTCTCTTGGAGATCCATATGATGTAAGTCTTTTTGCGGTGTGTTTGTTGGGATCCGATGAACTTTGAGTTTATGATTAGATCTTTGTTTTTATCCATGAAAGTTATTTGAGTCTTCTTTGATCTCTTATATGCAAGATTGATTATAGCCTCGTATTTCTTCTCCGATATTTGAGATTTGTTTGGCCAACTTGATCTATTTATCTTGCAATGGGAAGAGGTGCTGTGTGATGGGTTCGATCTTACGGTGCTTGATCCCAGTGACAGAAAGGGGAAACAACATGTATGTATCGTTGCTATTAAGGATAACAAGATGGGGTTTATTTCTACATAAATAGATCTTGTCTACATCATGTCATCGTTCTTATTGTATTACTCCGTTTTTCCATGAACGTAATACACTAGATGCATGCTGGATAGTGATCGATGTGTGGAGTAATAGTAGTAGATGCAGGGAGGAGTTGGTCTACTAATCTTGGACGTGATGCCTATATAATGATCATTGCCTGGATATCGTCATGATTATTTAAAGTTCTATCAATTGCCCAACAGTAATTGTTTTCCCACCGTTTCCTCCACTAGAGAAACCTACGGCCCCCGGGTCTCTTCTTTAATATATTTGCCTTCACGATCTATTTTATTTGCTTTCATTTTCAGTTCTATTAAACCAAAAATACAAAAATACCTTACTGCACTTTATTTTATTTGCGCTCCATTTATCCAATCTATTACAACTTTATCCCGTCTCCTTGCCAATTTCTCGCGCCGTTGCCCAAAAGGGATTGACAACCCCTTTAACACGTCGGGTTGTGGGTATTTGTTATTTGTGTGCAGGGGTTGTTTACGTTGTGTTGCGTGGTTCTTCTACTGGTTTAATAACCTTGGGCTCGTCACTGAGGGAAATACCTACCATTGCTGTGTTGCATCATCCCTTCCTCTTTGGGGAAAAACCGACGTAGTTCTAGCAGACATCACCCAACATGCACTCTAACCTAGCGGCCTCGAGAGACACGACCTAACATCGCCCAACATCGCCTGCGTGTCTTCCGCCCGTCACCCTGCGCTGACAGTTGCCGCCCTGCTCTGACCGGGACTTCTTGATCGGCCACCGCCTCCATCGCATCTATGCGGCCCCATCGCCGGCTGCCTTGGGCCGGCTTCATCACACTCCCCGGCTGCCGCCTCGTCACCGGCTGTCTTGGGCTCGCTAGCTGCGGCCCCATTGCCGGCTACCTAGGGCCGGCTGTAGGCCTTGCCGGCTGCCTTGGGCCGCCCGCGTCAGACTTGCCAGCTGCGCTATCATCATCGACTTTATCTTGGACTCCGCCACCACCCCACCTTCACCGAGCGGCGTCCCATACCTCGTGTGAGATCAGACTGATCACCCGCTCACCCGCGATCCGCCTCGTCTACATCATGCAACCGATCTGGCCCATCGGTTACGTGTGCCTCCGAAGATCCCGTGAAGACTATTCCCGAGTACAGCGTGCCCCTCCACCGATCGAGCACCGACTCCCGCCGGGCACACTGACTCGCGCATCATCGTTGCATCACCCCTTTGGGCCGTAGTGCCGCGACACACGATCCCTGCCGCCACCCCGTGGCCGTCCACGCGGTTGAACCAACCCGCGCTCCACCCCTGCACTGCTCCTTCGGGGCATAGCGATCACCCGCTCGCTTGTGATCCGCCTCATCTACACTGTGAGAACGATCTGACCCGTCGGTTGCATGCACCTCCGAAGATCCCGTGAAGACTGTCCCCGAGTACAACGCGCTCCTCCACTGATCGAGCAATGGGCTGGCACTGCATTGCCTCATCGGGCCACAGCGCCGCCGCCCTATGGTTCTCCCCGCGGCTGCACTGACTCATGCGTCCCTGCTGCGTCACCCCTTCGGGTCGTAGTTCCGCGACACGAGGTCCCCGTTGCCGCCCTGAGGCCGTCCCCGCAGTTGCACTGACCCGCGGTCCCTGGTGCCATCCCAAGGTCTTCCAGCCGTTGCACCGACCCGCATACTGCCGCTTTGTCGCCCCTTTGGGCTGTAGCGCCGCGGCCCGCGGTCCACTCCGCCGTCCCCACGGACTTCATGTGGTATGCGCCGCACCACCTCCCTTGGCGCGGGAACGCCACTATCCGCGCTGGTCTTCGTCACGTTGTTGGGTTCTCCTCGCCTACTTTGAGCATTGCCCCGTGCTCCTAACCAAGTCGCCACCGCCGCTAGGCCACGACCGCCACTCTTCTTCGGCGTCACTGCAGCTCGCTCACCCGAGCCCCGCCGCCAGTCCACCCCTTTGTCTTCGTCCAGCACTAGTTCGTCGCCAGCGTCGCTGTCATCTTCCCCAACCACTTCGTCTACTCTGACCACCATTAGTGACATCGACCCCACGTTGATTGGTGCCACAACCATAATAGAGTCTCCTTGTTGGGAAACATAGTAGAAAACAAAAAAATCACACCTACGACCACCAAGATCAATATGAAGATGCATAAGGGTTGGGATCAACGATCGTTACCAACTCTGGAGTGCAGCCGAAGAAGAAGAGTCGGTGTAGATCATGCTTGAAGTCCATCGAACGATGATGACAATCCCATGAACCTCCCTCGAACGATTCCTCGAACAGAAGACTCAAAGCACAGCCTCTCTACTTGGTTGCAAGCGTACGGTCTTCACGATCCGGTAGCGCTTCGCCATCCAGAGCTAATCATCACTGTAGAATTAGAGGGAGGAAATTAAAACCACACTGGGCTTCTAATTATGAGGATTAGAGGTGGCTAGGGCTAGCTCTAATTAGTCTAGGACCAACTAGAACTAGAACTATGTCAACTATAAGAAGCACCCAAAAACTTGTGTGCCAATAGGGTGGAAAACCTCTAGTATATATAGGTTAGGAGGGGAGGAGAGGGCAGCCACCAAGGGAGGAAAGCCTCCTTTGGTGCACCGGCCAAGGGGGTGGGAGTTGGGAGTAGGACTCCCACCCCTAGTCCAATTCAGCCCCCTTCCTTAGGGAAGGGTGGCACTTTCCCACTTGGGCCTTTTTGGCCTAAGTTGCCTTCCACCACTTGGCCTTTTAAGGCCCGTTCATATTTAAATTATATATAAAATACTTTAAACATTTTTATAGTATTATATATATATAAACATGAAGGGGAGCCTTGGCGCAGTGGTAAAGCTGCTGCCTTGTGACCATGAGGTCATGGGTTCAAGTCCTGGAAACAGCCTCTTACAGAAATGTAGGGAAAGGCTGCGTACTATAGACCCAAAGTGGTCGGACCCTTCCCTGGACCCTGCGCAAGCGGGAGCTACATGCACCAGGTTGCCCTTTTATATATATATATATATATATATATATAAACATCCCCGAAAACATTTTCCACCTATATATAATTAATCGGTAATACCTCGTATTACCCGATATTCACCGAAACCCTTCCGGTGACCCCGAAACACTTCCGGAACATCTCAGAACTAATTCCGGATATCAATGGAACTATTTCACGATTATATTCTCATCACTCCCGTACTACTAACACTCATCAGATCGTGATTACCTTAAGCTTATGACCCCGTAGGTTCGGTAAATCATAGACATGAATGAAACCCCTTCGTTCAATGACCAATAGCGGAACCGTGGACATCCATATTGGTCCCTATGATTACACGAATGATATTCGAGTGAAGCTTTGGTTATCATGCGATGTTCCCTTTGCTTCGTGATACTCTACAAAAAACATTGTGCATCGCTATCCTCTTGAGTCATCACCATGCTCACTATATCATTGCCCCCGTTTACTTGTTTTGTTGGTGTTTCGGCATCCCTATGACATAGTCACCTGTGTCTGGTGATATGTCTCCAACGTATCTATAATTTTTTATTGTTCCATGCTATTATATTATCTGTTTTGGATGTTTAATATGAATTTATATGCTATTTAATATTATTTTTGGGACTAACCTATTAACCTAGGGCCCAGTGCCAGTTTATGTTTTTTGCCTGTTTTAGAGTTTCGCAGAAAAGGAATACGAAACGGAGTCCAAATGAAATGAAGCTTTTGCGATGATCTTTCTTGGACCAGAAGCAAACCAGGAGACTTGGAGATGAAGTCGGAGACTCAACGAGGCGACCACGAGGGTGGAGGGCGCGCCCGGGAGGTAGAGCGTGCCCCCTACCTCGTGGGCCCCTCGGAGCACTCCTGGCCTAGTTCCTTCGCTTATATATCCTCTTATACCCCAAAAACATCAGGGGGAGCCACGAAAACACTTTTCCACCGCTGCAACCTTCTGTACTCGTCAGATCCCATCTAGGGACTTTTCCGACGTCCTGTCGGAGGGGGATTCGATAATGGAGGGCTTCTACATCAACACCATTGCCCTTCCTATGAAGCGTGAGTAGTTTACCACAAACCTACAAGTCCATAGCTAGTAGCTAGATGGCTTCTTCTCTCTCTTTGATTCTCAATACCATGTTCTCCTCGATGTTCTTGGAGATCTATTCGATGTAATATTATTTTGCGGTGTGTTTGCCGAGGTCCGATGAATTGTGAATTTATGATCAGATTATCTATGAATATTATTTGAGTCTTCTATGAATTCTTATATGCATGATTTGATATCTTTGCAAGTCTCTTTGAATTATCGGTTTAGTTTCACCTACTAGATTGGTTTTTCTTGCAATGGGAGAAGTGCTTAGCTTTGGGTTCAATCGTGTGGTGTCCTTTCCCGATGACAGTAGGGGCAGCAAGGCACGTATTGTCTTGTTTCCATCGAGGATAAAAAGATGGGGTTTTAATCATATGCTTGAGTTAATTCCTCTACATCATGTCATCTTACTTAATGTGTTACTCCGTTCTTTATGAACTTAATACTCTAGATGCATGCTGGATAGCGGTCAATGTGTGGAGAAATAGTAGTAGATGCAGAATCGTTTTGGTCTACTTGACACGGAAGTGATGCCTATATTCATGATCATTGCCTTAGATATCATCATAATTATGCGCTCTTCTATCAATTGCTCGGCAGTAATTTGTTCACCCACCGTAATATTTGCTATCTTGAGAGAAGCCACTAGTGAAACCTATGGCCCCCGGGTCTATTTTACATCATATTAGTTTCCCGTCAACTTGCCAATTTCTGTCTCCGTTCCTTTAATTTGCAATCTTTTACTTTCTGATCTATAAACCAAAAATAACAAAAATATTTACTTTACCGTTTATCTATCTCTATCAAATCTCACTTTTGCAAGTAACCGTGAATGGATTGACAACCCCTTTATCACGTTGGGTGCAAGTTTCTTGATTGTTTGTGCAGGTATTCGGTGACTTGTGCGTTATCTCCTACTGAATTGGTACCTTGGTTCTCAAACTGAGGGAAATACTTACTCTACTTTGCTGCATCACCCTTTCCTTTTCAAGGGAAAAACCAACGCAAGCTCAAGAGGTAGCAGGAAGAATTTCTGGCGCCGTTGCCGGGAAGAGCTACGTCAAGTCAAGACATACCATGTACCCATTATAAACTCTCATCTCTTGTATTACATTATTTGCCATTTTCCTCTCCCCCACCTCTAAAACGATTTTCGAAAAGATTTGCCTTCTCTTCGCCCCTCTTCCGTTTGTCTTCTTTGCTTGCTTCTTGTGTTCTCGTGTGTTAGATTGTTTGATTCGCTATCATGGCTAGTCCTCCTATCATTGTTAATACTCCCGATAACGAAGTCCTCAATTTTCAACAAAGGGAGTGAGAAAATTTTAAAGATGCTTGGTATAGAATTTGCAATGCTCAAAATAGATCTACTCAAAAGCAACCTATTGCCATTCTTCTTCGCAATTTTTATGTGGGCGTTACTCCTTGGAATAGGTATGTTATGGATACTATTATCGGGGGCAATTTCTTGGGGAGCCATACTTGTGATTCTTATAATGCTATGATAGATTTGTTAGGCCCACCACCTCGTTTGATCAACGGAACTGTTTTAACTTTGGAACATGTGATGCAAAGGCTTGATATTATTGAGAATAAAATTGCTACCGCTGAGTTGATTGAAAATTTGGATAAAAAGATTCATAATCAGATTTCTCAATATGGATCTAAGGTAGGAGTTACTTTAAAGAATCTTACAGAAAAGGAACCTATAGTTAATAAAAAGATAGATCAAGATTCCGCTAGAATTGGCCAACTAGAGAATATTATTACCAACTTGGGTTCTGCTTTTTCTTCTGTTAAAACGACTGAAAATCTTCCCTCTACTAAGACTGCCAAGTTTATGTACGTTCCTAAGAACAAGGGTGAATCTTCTAGTAAGGAAAACGAAGATCTTAAAATGATTAGTGTTCACCCCAATTTTCTCGATATTATTAAGGAACCTTTTGCTACGAATGAATTTCTTGATTTCTTGCATAGGAGTTTGATAATTGATAAAACCCAAGAACCTCCTAAGGATTATACTTGTGCAATCAAAGAATTGCATACCAAAGATGTCAATACCTAGATCTATTCGCGTTTTTATGGCTAGCTAACGGCGTTAAACGTTAGCGCTTGTTGGGAGGCAACCCAATTTTATTTTTGTTCTTTGCTTTTTGTTCCTGTTTAGTAATAAAAAATTCATATAGCCTCTGGTTAGAAGTGGTTTTTATGTTTTAATTAGTGTCTGTGCCAAGTTAAAGCTTTAGGATAGCTTACGGTGATAGTTGTGTTGATCCTGCTGAAAATCAGAAACTTCTGCATCCAGGAAAATAATTTTCATAATTCACAGAAACGTCATTTTGATCTGATTCTTTTTTATATGTATTGGAACTCAAATTTCTCAGGTTTTCCTATTTTTCAGAATTTTTGGAGTTACAGAAGTATTCGAGAGTTACGGATTTCTACAGACTGTTCTGTTTTTGACAGATTCTGTTTTTGCATGTTGTTTGCTTATTTTGATGAATCTATGGGTAGTATCAGGGGGGGGGTATGAACCATGGAAAAGTTGGAATACAGTAGATATTACACCAATATAAATAAATAATGAGTTTGCAACAGTACTGTCACGCCCAATATGCGACCCTATCCAAAAGGAACTCGAGGTCCCACCAAGGATAGACCCGCATATTGAAATGCTTTTGCAAGGTGGATATCATTACATCAACATTACATAATAGATAGGGATACATACAAGAGGCATACAATGACACACGAATACAACATCATCTTACATAAGGGCACCATCCGACTACGGATGAAACTCAAACAGAAACTCAAACGACATCCACCCTGCTAGCCCAGGCTGCCGACCTGGAACCTATCCCCTGATCGAAGAAGTAGAAGAAGAACTCCAAACAAGCAAGCATCGCTCTCGCATCATGATCATCGCATAACCTGTACATGCAACTGTTGTTGTAGTAATCTGTGAGCCACGAGGACTCAGCAATCCCATTACCATGGGTATCAAGACTAGCAAAGCTTAAAGGGAAAGGAAGGGGTAAAGTGGTGAGGCTGCAGCAGCGACTAAGCATATATGGTGGCTAACATACGCAAATAAGAGCGAGAAGAGAGCAAGCGGAATGGTCGTGAAACTAGCAATGATCAAGAAGTGATTCTGAACTACTACTTACGTGAAACATAACCCAGAAACCGTGTTCACTTCCCGGACTCCGCCGAGAAGAGACCATCACGGCTACACACGCGGTTGATGCATTTTAATTCTGATCTGGTGTCAAGTTATCTACAACCGGACATTAACAAATTCCCATCTGCCTATAACCGCAGGCACGGCTTTCGAAAGATTATACCCTGCAGGGGTGTCGCAACTTAGCCCATGATAAGCTCTCGCGATCAACGAAGGATATACCTTCTCCCAGGAAGACCTGATCAGACTCGGAATCCCGGTTTACAAGACATTTCGACAATGGTAAAACAAGACCAGCAAAGCCGCCCGATGCGTCGACAATCCCGATAGGAGTTGCACATATCTCGTTCCCAGGGCAGCACCGGATGAGACATCCTACGAGTAAAACCAAACCTCGAGTTTCCCCGAGGGGGCCCCGCAGTCTACTCGGTTCGGACCAACACTTAGACAAGCACTGGCCCGGGGGGGCTAAAATAAAGATGACCCTCGGGCTTCGGAAACCCAAGGGAAAAAGGGCTAGGTGAGGCAAATGGTAAAACCAAGGTTGGGCCTTGCTGGAGGCGTTTTATTCAAAGCGAACCGTCAAGGGGGTCCCATAAATCACCCAACCGCGTAAGGAACGCAAAATCCGGGAACATAACACCGGTATGACGGAAACTAGGGCGGCAAGAGTGGAACAAAACACCAGGCATAAGGCCGAGTCTTCCACCCTTTACCAAGTATATGGATGCATTAAAATATAAGAGATATTGTGATATCCCAACCAAAATCCTGTCCACCATGGAGCAATCTTCAACTTCACCTGCAACTAGCAACGCTATAAGAGGGGCTGAGCAAAGCGGTAACATAGCCAAACAACCGTTTGCATAGGAAAGGTGTCAAAGGTTAGAGGTTCATGGCAATTTGGGAGGCTTGAAGAGCAAAAGATAGGAAGCGCAGCAAAGCGATAGAACAAAGCAACTAGCATAGCAATGATAGTAATGAGATCCAAGGTAGCGGTCATCTTGCCTGAAATCCGGCTAGGAAGAAGAACGAGTCCATGAAGAAGACGAACGGGAGTAGTCGAACGAATCCTCACAATCGCAACATTACCGGAACTAAGAAGCAACACCGGAAAGAAACAAACAACATGGTAAGCACACAAGCATAAACATGACATGATGCACAAACAAGCATGATGCATGTCCGGTTTAATGAGGCATGGGATGGCAAAGTGCAACAGACAATACTACAAATTAAGTGGAGCTCAATATGCAACGAGTTGCATATTGACAAAACACCACATTCAACTATTTAGTTAGCTCTCGTTCATGTACCCAACAATATTGAATGTTATTAAACATGGAAAGGGGTAAACCGTATGAAAACTACCTATCTAGACAAGTTTAAATGAGGCCGGAACAACAAACAACAATTCTGGAAAATCCTCATGTCCATATTTATGAATTTGGTACTGTTCTGCCCTAAAACATATTTTATTGTTGTTAAACAGTAAAACAAAGTGCAACATGTTAAACTAGGCATTTTCCACCCCATTTAGATATAAAGTTTATTTAAAATGGAGCTACGGTTATTTAGTTATGAAATAAATCATTTTAGCATATTATTTAAGCAAAATTAATGCAACCAACAATTTTAAATATTTTAACATGGATGAAAGTTGGATATTGTTAATCTACACAAAATTCTAAGCATTTTACATGTTTAAATTATTTACATATGATGCACGGTTGATTAGTTATTAAATGCATGATGTATGAGAGTCTTTTCTGTAAATCTGTAAAACATAGGATAAATAGCTAAAATCGTCCAGAGGAAAAAAACATGCGTTGGGCCGAAACTGACTGGCCCAACAGAGCAGAGGGGCTGTTGGGGCTGCTCACCCATGGGCTGAGGCCCGACTGGTGGAGAGGCTGGGCTGCAGCGCCTTGGTGGGCCGCGGGCGAGGCGCGATGAGGAACGAGGCGAGGCCGGCCCAGGCACTGGATCAGGGAGCAGCGATGCTGGTCAACGCGGGGAAGCAGGCTTTGGTGGGTGCTCGTTTCTGAAGAACAGAAGCAGAAGCGCGATGCAGCGGGGCTGCGGGGCACAGGGAGGCGCGACTCCGGCGGGCAGGGGCCGGAGACGAAGCGGCGCGGATCCGAGCGACGGCAGGAGGCTGTAGTCGGTCTCCTAGCGTGGGACAAATGAAGGCGACGGACATGGCGGCTCGGTTCCCTGTTGCAACAGAGAGAGAGCAGAGAGAGACATGAGCTTCAGAAGAAAAACAGACCGGAGGCAAGAGAGGGAGGAAGGAGATATGAGAAGGAGAGGGACGGGCAGAGGGAGGCGGACCCGGATCCGGTCGCAGGAGGTCGCGGGGTCCCTTTCCCTGCCGGATCGAAGCGGAGGCGGGCTGGCAGGCTTGGAGCTCCATGGCGCGAGGCTGCTGCTGCAAGGCACACAGAGAGAGAGATGAGAAGAGCGAACCGGAGGAAAGAGAGAAAGGGAACTAGGGCGGCGCTCATCTTAGACGACGACGGTGGAGGTGCTCGGGGTTCAGAGATGCAGGAGCTGCTCCTGCTGCTGGTGGCAGGGACGAGGCAGAGGAGACGCGGATGGGATGGCGCTAGTCGAGGCAGAGGCATCGGGCGCGACGGGGGCTCGCCTGGGTGGCGGAGGGCATCGGCAGGAGGAGCTCGGCTCCGGCGAGCTGGTTGCGGCGCGCTCCAGCACGGGAGGCAAACAAGCACGAGGAGCGGGGCTGGCTGCTCTGGTTGGTGGGTTGTTGAAGGCGAAGACGGCCGGCACCGGTTGGCTCGAGGCTGAAAACGAGGGGAGGATTTTGGATCGGGGAGGATCCCGATGAGGAAGGGGCAGAAAGAGTGGCGGCGCTCGGGAGTGGATGGATGGGACAGGATCCCTAAAATTTAGGGTTAGGGTTCTATTTATAGGAAGGGTTAGCTTAGGGGCTATCTAGTCCCTCCGATTGAAATCGGACTGTTGAGAAAATAGGTTAGGGAGGTCCAAATAAGAAAATGGAGATGTTTTGTAGATGTTGGGGGATGATCCGGACCCATCGGTAACGACAGCCCGGTTCGGGTTGGGGGGAGTTTTGGACGCGCGCGCGAGGGGTCTGAGAGCTGGCAAGAGAGGTTAGGTGGTCACGGTCAAAAGGGAAGCGAAAACCCGGTTGGACTCGGAGGGGTCAATAAACGCAACGGAGAGAAGCGAGGAACGGAAACTACAAGCAGATGCAAGTTTTATGAAAACGATGCCGATGCAATGCGAATGATGACATGAGACGAGATGCATAACAAGAACAAAAAGCAAAACAACAGACAAAACCCAACCACGGAGGAAATAACATATCACATAGCCGGAAATGGCAAGAGTCGGAGTTACGAATACGGAAAGTTGTATCCGGGGTGTTACAAGTACCTTAAAGTGGTGATTTATTTTCATATACTAACGGAGCTCATGAGATTTTCTGTTGAGTTTTGTGTTGTGAAGTTTTCAAGTTTTGGGTGAGGATTTGATGGAGTATATAATAAGGATTGGCAAGATCCTAAGATTGGGGATGCCCAAGGCACCCCAAGGTAATATTCAAGGACAACCAAAAGCCTAAGCTTGGGGATGCCCCAGAAGGCATCCCCTCTTTTGTCTTCGCCTATCGATAACTTTACTTGAGGCTATATTTTTATTCACCACATGATATGTGTTTTGCTTGGAGCATCTTGTATGATTTGAGTCTTTGCTTTTTAGTTTTCCAAAATCATCCTTGTTGTACACACCTTTTTGGGAGAGACATGCATGAATAGTGATTTATTAGAATACTCTATGTGCTTCACTTATATCTTTTGAGCTAGGCAATATTGCTCTAGTGCTTCATTTTAGAGCACGGGGGTCGCTTTATTTTATAGAAATTTATGAACTCTCGTGCTTCACTTATATTATTTTGAGAGTCTTTTAGAATAGCATGGTAATTTGCTTTGGTTATAAATTTAGACCTAATATGATAGGCATCCAAGAGGGATATAATAAAAAAATTCATATAAAGTGCGTTGAATACTATGAGAAGTTTGATTCTTTATGATTGTTTTGAGATATGAAGATGGTGATATTAGAGTCATGCTAGTGGAGTAATTGTGAATTTGAGAAATAATTTTGTTGAGGTTTGTGAGTCCCGTAGCATGCACGTATGGTGAACCGTTATGTAACAAAGTTGGAGCATGAAGTATTTTTTTATTGTCATCCTTTGTGTGGAGGTCAGGATCGCGCGATGGTTAACTCCTACCAACCCTTCCCCTAGGAGCATGCACGTAGTGCTTGGTTTTGATGACTTATAGATTTTTGCAATAAGTATGTGACTTCTTTATGACTAATGTTGAGTCCATGGATTATACAGACTCTCACCCTTCCACCATTGCTAGCCTCTCTTGTACCGCGCAACTTTCGCCGGTACCATACACCCACCATATACCTTCCTCAAAACAGCCCCCATACCTACCTATTATAGCGTGTCCATAGCCATTCCGAGATATATTGCCATGCAACTTTCCACCGTTCTGCTTATTATGACACGTTTCATCATTGTCATGTTGCTTTACATGATCATGTAGTTGACATCGTATTTGTGGCAAGGCCACCTTTGATAATTCTTTCATACATGTCACTCTTGATTCATTGCACATTGTGGTACACCGCCGAAGGCATTCACATAGAGTCATATTTTTGTTCTAAGTATCGAGTTGTAATTTTTTTCGAGTTGTAAGTAAATAGAAGTGTGATGATCATCATTATTAGAGCATTGTCCCATGTGAGGAAATAAAAAAAGAAAAAAAGAGGCAAAAGAAGCCAAAATAAAAAATGAGGCGAAGAAGCCAAAGAAAAAAAGGAAAAAAAGAGAGAAGGGGCAATGTTACTATCCTTTTTCCACACTTGTGCTTCAAACTAGCACCATGATCTTCATGATAGAGAGTCTCTTATTTTGCCACTTTCATATACTAGTGGGAATTTTTCATTATAGAACTTGGCTTGTATATTCCAACGATGGGTTTCCTCAAATGCCCTAGGTCTTGATGAGCAAGCAAGTTGGATGCACACCCACTTAGTTTCTTTTTGAGCTTTCATACACTTATAGCTCTAGTGCATCCGTTGCATGGCAATCCCTAGTCATTCACATTGATATCTATTGATGTGCATCTCCATAACCCGTTGATACGCCTAGTTGATGTGAGACTATATCCCTCTTTTTGTCTTCTCCACAACCATCATTCTATTCCACCAATAGTGCTATGTCCATGGCTCACGCTCATGTATTGGATGAAAGTTGAAAAAGTTTCAGAATACTAAAGTATGAAAAATTGCTTGGCTGAGTATTTTGTGTGACAAAGATGGAGCATAGCGAGACTATATGATTTTGTAGGGATAAGCTTTCTTTGGCCATGTTATTTTGAGAAGACATAATTGCCTTGTTAGTATGCTTGAAGTATTATTGTTTTATGTCAATATTTAACTTATGTTTTGAATCTTACGGATCTAAACATTCATGCCACAATAAATAGAATTACATGGATAAATATGTTAGGTAGCATTCCACATCAAAAATTCTGTTTTTATCATTTACCTATTCGAGGAAGAGCATGAATTAAGCTTGGGAATGCTTGATACGTCTCCAACGTATCTATAATTTTTTATTGTTCCATGCTATTATATTATCTGTTTTGGATATTTAATATGCACTTATATGCTATTTTATATTATTTTTGGGACTAACCTATTAACCTAGAGCCCAGTGCCAGTTTTTGTTTTTTGCTTGGTTTAGAGTTTTGCAGAAAAGGAATACCAAACGGAGTCCAAATGGAATGAAACTTTCACGATGATCTTTCTTGGACTAGAAGCAAACCAGGAGACTTGGAGATGAAGTTGGAGACTTAACGAGGCGGCCACGAGGGTGGAGGGCGCGCCCAAGGGGTAGGGCGCACCCCTACCTTGTGGGCCCCTCAGAGCTCTCCTGACCTAGTTCCTTCGCCTATATGTACTCTTATACCCCAAAAACATTAGGGGGAGCCACGAAAACACTTTTCCACCACCGCAACCTTCTGTACCCACGAGATCCCATCTAGGGGCCTTTTCCGGCATCCTGCCGGAGGGGGTTCGATCACGAAGGGCTTCTACATCAACACCATTGCCCTTCCTATGAAGCATGCGTAGTTTACCATAGAACTACGGGTCCATAGCTAGTAGCTAGATGGCGTCTTCTCTCTCTTTCATTCTCAATACCATGTTCTCCTCGTTGTTCTTGGAGATCTATTTGATGTAATATTCTTTTGTGGTGTGTTTGCCGAGATCCGATGAATTGTGGATTTGTGATCAGATTATCTATGAAAATTATTTGAGTCTTCTCTAAATTCTTATATGCATGATTTGATATCTTTGCAAGTCTCTTCGAATTATCAGTTTAGTTTGGCCTACTAGATTGGTTTTTCTTGCAATGGGAGAAGTGCTTAGCTTTGGGTTCAATCTTGCGGTGTCCTTCCCAGTGACAGTAGGGGCAGCAAGGCATGTATTGTATTGTTGCCATCGAGGATAAAAAGATGGGGGTTTTCAGCATATTGCTTGAGTTAATCCCTCTACATCATGTCATCTTACTTAATGCGTTGCTCCGTTCTTTATGAACTTAATACTCTAGATACATGCTGGATAGCGGTCAATGTGTGGAGTAATAGTAGTAGATGTAGAATCTTTTTGGTCTACTTGACACAGACGTGATGCCTATATTCATGATCATTGCCTTAGATATCATCATAATTATGTGCTCTTCTATCAATTGCTCGGCAGTAATTTGTTCACCCACCATAATATTTGCTATCTTGAGAGAAGCCACTAGTGAAACCTATGGCCCCCGGGTCTATTTTACATCATATTAGTTTCCTATAAACTTGCCAATTTCTGTCGCCGTTCCTTTAATTTGCAATGTTTTACTTTCCGATCTATAGACCCAAAATACCAAAAATATTTACTTTACCGTTTATCTATGTCTAGCAGATCTCACTTTTGCAAGTAACCGTGAAGGGATTGACAACCGCTTTATCGCGTTGGGTGCAAGTTTGTTGGTTGTTTGTGCAGGTATTCGGTGACTTGTGCGTTGTCTCCTACTGGATTGATACCTTGGTTCTCAAACGGAGGGAAATACTTACTCTACTTTGCTGCATCACCCTTTCCTCTTCAACGGAAAAACCAATACAAGCTCAAGAGGTAGCATCTGGCCAGACGAGGATGGATGCCATCACACTGAGAGGTCCCTAAGAATATCTCTCCATCGTCGGAGGAGAAAATCCCACTCTCGAGTTGTCCGGTCACTAGCCAAACTTTCCGGTGAGCCTGAAAGTTGTCGTTATGATCACCTTGTTACAAATGACGTTTGAGCAACCCAAAATCCCACCGTCTAGTACGAAATGACCGAGACACTCTCATGGTCTGAGGAACTAAAACACATGCTAACACTCCGTGTTAATACAATTGAATACAGACAATATTAACTCAATTCATAACAAACAAGTTTGGGTCGATTCAATATGATCGTTCTTCCAATGTCATAATGTCATTGTTGTTTTAGGATCATCATTACACTTAACAATATCCTAAGATCCGTAAAACATGATCACCAACAACACTTGAGCTAGTCTTAGAGGCGAGACTAGGAACCTTTATTTTATCCGTTTATCATTTCACACGTGCATATGAGTTTTCCACTGAATCACATATTCCGGGATCATAGCAGTTATAGCATGAAATCTAAACTCTTAATTATGAATATGAAAATATAATAATATAAATATTATTGCCTCTAGGGCATATTTCCAATAGTCTCCCACTTGCACTAGAGTCAATAATCTAGTTAGCACTTTTAAACACCAATGGCAATCCTGTGTCAGTCCATGCTTTGCCTGTGGTATAGACTTCATCTTATCAGATTTTGGCAACTTCAGACCCGTGTGTATCATTTGCATTCCAGTGCATCTGTCATGCTTTCATATAAATTTATAATTTTGTGAAACTAGCTTTGTATGTATTGAATCACTGCATGACCTTTGATTCCTCAGATTGAGCTATAGAACCACTGTTGAGAACAGTGTTCTATTTGCACAATCATCTAGAAACCAGTCCAAGTTCATAAATGAAACTTTGATTCATCACCCTCTTTTCTTGCTTCTAAAGCGACAATATACTTAGCCTTCTGTTATAGAATTCACCACAGTAACTTCCTTGGACCAATTCCAACTTACTGTGCCACCATAGATAATTTTAATTGAAATCAAAATTCGCTTGGAGCACTAATGAGGATTTTTGTCGATGTACTTCTTACATCAAGCATGTATTGATGTAACTCCTTACAACAATCTTTTTCATTTTCTCCGTATGCGAAAAATGAGTCGTTAGTACTTAACAATTTTTTTCATTGTTATTCTATGATCAGTAATTTGACCATTCTAGTAACTTTGCTCACAACTTACTTGGAGTACTTGGACATATCTGGTTATTTACATACCATGGAATTAACACAAGTGTGATTGAAATAATTTATTTCACTCATCAGTATTCAAGATACTGATTCTTGCTAAGAACTCCTTCCATGTGACTTTGACAAGAAACACTTCTTGGCAATTCTCATACTAAACTGCTTTAGTATTTTGTCCATATGTAATTTGGCTAAGCCTTGATTAGACACTGCTATCTCCATAGATTATAATACCAAATTCAAGGACTATATTTCCTAAGTGCTTTACTAAAAAACTAATTTCAATAAAGTCTTAACCGGTGTCAAGAAATTTCAATCAACTATGTGTCATGCACACATAATGTTTAGAAATAATATCACGCTCCCACTTACTTTCTTGTAAATACAAGCATCTTGATTCTATCGATGAAATCACATTATTCAATCAATTCATCAAAACAAAGATTCCAACTCCACTATGCTTGCTTCAAATCTTTGAAGTTTGCACACTTACTAGTATCCTCTGGATTGAGAAAATTACCTTGGTCTGTATCAAATATACAACTTTGGTTCTACTCCATCTCATGGGAATCATTTTGACATCCATCTATTATATCTCATAATTGAAATATTTAGTAATTGCTAGTTTTAATCCGAATTGACTTTAAGTATTATTATGATGAGATAATCTCGTCATAATCAACTCCTTGGTCTTTTCATAAACTTATTTGTAACAAGCCAAGCATAAAACATTATTATTATTGTCAACCTATAGATCCATCACTACACTTTAGACTTTTAGTCTTTCAGAGGGTCCATCAAGTTTGAAACTTGAATTATGTGCATGGATACTATCTCGAATTATTTTGGCGTATAGCCAATTCTGGAGTCAAGGCCCATCAACACTTCTCTGTGTATCATAGGTTCATTGTTTGTTCAACAATATTTCGTCTGCACACCATTAAGGTTTACACAAATATCCCTAGCCTATATAGTTGAGCTGCAAGTTCGACTGAAGTATCTATATCCTATATAGAGGCTTCTGTATCAGTCACAGTAAGAAATCTTTGAACCACTTCTAGCGTTTCTTTTCTTTGACCTGATCACGAAGATTCTATAATCTTGTCGATTTGCACTATCCTCCCACTTAGTATTTTGTAGAAAACATTTTCTTCAAAATTTCCGCACCCTATGGCAAAACATTTTGCCTCGGCGTAGTGATAGAGGAATACCCAACCATTTGGGATAACCTACAAAGTAGCACTTACAGATTTGATGGCGATCCTTTTTAGTGTAGAAGCCATAGTTTCTAAAGCATCACATTAAGAGTATATTGGCAAAATCGACTAATTTCATCTTTGATCTCACTATGTTATACATAGTTTGATTACATCTAACACTCTACTCTTAGTAGTGTCTCTAGTAGGTGTAAGCTACAAAACATTTTATAGCTCATCAGACATTCGCTAAATTTGTAACTCAAATATTCTTTTCTGCAATCAAATTGTAGAAACATAATTTTCTCATTACGATAATTTCTACCTCTTTCTAAAAATCTTTTGAACCATTTCAAAAGATCTAGAATCATGTCTCAATTAGTAAATATAAATATCTACTTGAGTAATCCTCGAAGTTAGATAAATCCACTGAAGGCAACAATACTTATTGGAATACACACATCAATATGCATGTTCCAATTATTTTGTTGCTCGTTCTTTATGGCCTATGAACGGTATTTTAGTTTGCTTCACAACTTGGACCAAAGTTGCAAGTGTCTAATGATTCGTAATCATATGACTCCAAAATCCATCACTATGGAATTTCTCTATGCGGCTTTCTCCAATGTGACTAAATGCAGTGCCACATATATGTGGTATTCTTTTAGTCTTGCGACATTTAGCGTCAGTATTATAGATATTTAATTCTATCATCAATAGTCATAACTTTCATCCTATTCACAATAGGAGTATGGCCCTTTCGTTCATTACATCGAACAACTGTTGTTCTCTAGTGAACAAACTCCTCGCAATTTCTATGCAATTGGCTAGAGTGTACAAAACTCTAAAATGAATTATGACAATAAATTCAAAGGTAATATGTTGATGAAAAAGTATCATAACTTTCACAAAAGTTTTTCAACACATATTTTAACCTCATTAATTTGTTGGTCATTAGGCCATAGTAATTTTTGCATCGATTCGCAACATCATGCAATCGAGTCGGTATCCTTGTGATCAATTTTTAACCACAATTACCAAAGAGTTTAACAATTTAACCACAATTCTCAAGAGTCACACTTTAATTGACTGACTTTCTCTACATCTTATAACTTGTATGCCATTCATACCCGAGCTGGACACTCCAGTCTTATTTTCTTTCTGCCTCTAAACTTCTTATAGTTTTACTCTCAATATTTCTCCCACTCAACAGAAGATTCATCTAACTTTTAAGAGTGGCATGAGCCCTGAACTACCCTAGGCATGTAAATCTCATTACATCCTTTGGTTTTGTTCTTTCTATTTAAGTTTTAGCCATCAACTCATGACTGGCGTTCTTCTGGATCTTACGCATTTCAGTAGTAGATATAGTAAAACACTTCACTAGAACTTGCAAACAAAACACTTCTTTATATATCTCATATCTTTTAATCTTTGTTTGTTTCTGGAAAAAAATTAGTTCCAAGAATATCACATAACTATCCCAAACATTTTGAAGTTTAGGTTTCTCGGAAGCAAGCAGACTGTAATGCAATATAAACTTTTGGATTGAAGGACATAAGTCTCATCATCCATAGCATTAGCGCGAGAGCATTGCAATTATGCAGTAGGACGATCCTCTCAATCATAAAGATTCAAGAAGATAAATAACAGTCAATCAATTTCAACAACAAAGGTGGAACTGTGAGCCATAATTCTCCAATTATAATGCAAACTACACATAGACATTGTTCATAATTAATTTGACTAGTTATTAAACTTAACTAAAACATAATTATGCTCCCACTCAAATCAATATCTCTCATAATTGATTTTAAGTGATTCAAGATCCAAGCCTAGTTCTCAGCCATTGATGTGTGCATCACTGATGATGAGAATTATGACAGGTGGGCAAGCTTTTGCCGATCATATCTCCATATGACTCTTGTTCATCTTTTGATGCTTTGTGATCCGAGCTCAGAACTATTCTGCTAGAACTTCAAGACAACCGTGTGTTATCTGCATGCCCCGCCTTACACCTCACGATCTGTTTGTACTCATGTGTGCATGACCTACTCCAGGACGCAACGTGTCATAGATGGTTGCAACACTGGGAAGAGCACCTTTTAACTTGATATTTATTGTGTGAGATCACCCTAATAATTGACTACTGTGCAATCAAAGGGTGCAAAAATAAAGGGATAAACATCTCAAGCAATTCATAATAGCATGACATGGTATAGCCCTGGGCGCAGGGAGTCCTCCATGATCGTCCTCAATATCCAGTTGAAGCGACGTGACGGCCAATATTTTGTCACCGTGGAAACTATTTCAAAAACATTGCTGTGACTACAATCTCATAAAACATTGCTGTGGCACCAAAATCTGAATTTCCGTCGTGGCACGAAATTTTGTAGCTCCTTGTCCCGCACCTGGTACAGCTTCTCTTCGTCGGGGTCCTCCGTGTATGTTTTGCCACCATGACCTATAACCTATCTTTATGATATTTACATTAAAGTGGAAATCCCGTGGCTCCAACCATCATGGCGTGACGCACAGGCCACTTAACATTACAACATATAATCATCTCATACATAAACTCATTATCATGACGAAGGCTATACCACATCATATGCAAACCCTACAAAAACCAAGTTAGACGTCCTCTAATCGGTTTTAGCAAAATTATAGTTACGTGGTTAACCATTTTTAGAAATTAAGACTATCTACCTACACAAGCACAACCAGGCGATGTTCTTGATTCTAGATTAAGTTTCGGGGTGTGTGGAAGAGAGACTTAATAAAAAGTCTCGTCCCCCGCACTAAACTTTGTCATTACGCGTGACCCCCTAGAAGATCATTTGTCTTCGGCACCCTCTTGTGTACGTGACGGTTCACTATTTCCAACTATGATGTAGCCCAAGGAACTATTAGAAGATCGTCGACAGCCAGAGGCGATTGATTGTCAGAACCTTGTAGCAAAACTACATCATTCTGCCGATGAACTGAACTGACGCAATAATCATAGAAAGAACATCAACCCTCACATATCAGATGTGATCTAGACCGCAACCTGCATCTACTCATAAACCAGCTCATGATGACACTATTGGGAAACATAGTAGAAAACAAAAAATTACACCTAAGATCACCAAGATCAATATGAAGATGCATAAGGGTTGGGATCAATGATCGTTACCAACTCCAGAGTGCAGTGGAAGAAGAAGAATTGGTGTAGATCATGCTCAAAGTCCCTCGAATGATGATGACGATCCCATGAACCGCCCTCGAACGATCCCTCAAACGGAAGACCGAAAGCACTGCCTCTCTACTTGGTTGCAAGCATACGGTATTCATGATCCGGCAGCGCTTCACCGTCCAGAGCTAATAATCACTGGAGAATTAGAGGGAGGAGATTAGAACCACATTGGGCTTCTAATTATGAGGACTAGAGGTGGCTACGACTGGCCCTAATTAGTCTAGGACCAACTAGAACTAGAACTAGATCAACTAGAAGAGGCACCAAAAAACTTGTGTGTCAATAGGGTGGAAAACCTCTAGTATATATAGGTTAGGAGGGGAGGAGAGGGCAGCCACCAAGAGAGGAAAGCATCCCTTGGTGCGCCGGCCAAGGGGGTGAGCCCACCCCTAGTCATATTCGGCTCCATTCCTTAGGGAAGGGTGGCACTTTCCCACTTGGGCCTTTTTGGCCCAAGTTGCCTTCCACCTCTTGGCCTTTTAAGGCCCGTTGATATTTAAATTATATATATAATACTTTAAACATTTTTAGAGTAATATATATATATATATATATATATATATATATATATATATATATATATATATATTAACATCCCCGGAAACATTTTCCACCTATATATAATTAACGGATAATTAGATTTATACCCCTACTTGTGTCCCACTCGTCTGTTTTACCCCTAATTTCCAAAAGTCACCGATTTTGTCCAAGTCACTTTGTTCGTCTTATGCTTTTGCCCTTTAACCGTTTGACCGCCAGTTTGAAAACTTCATAACTAATTCATACTAAATCAGAAAAATGCAAATAAGATACCAAAATATTCAGAAAAACATCACCTATATGTCAGTGTCATTTGCATTCATGAAAAAAGTGTTGGAAAGTGCCCATCCGAGTTTTAGCTCTTATGCTACCATCATGAATAGTAAAATCTTAAAAAAATCAAAAAATTTATAAAAAAATTGGTGGCAAAGAATGGAAAATGTTTTAAGTGCTTGCCAAGTTTCATCAGGGAACGACACTCGTGGAAGTCATGGCAAAAAAACAATTAGCACTCCAAAATAGATTATTTTTTTGCCACGACTTCCACAAATGTCGTTCCCTGATGAAACTTGGAAAGCACTTTGAACATTTGTCGTTCTTTGCCACCATATTTTTTTGAATTTGTTTTGAATTTTTTAAAGGTTTTTCTATTCATGGTGGTATCAAAAGAGATAAAACTCAGATGTGCACTTTCCAACACTTTTTTCAAACTGACGGTCAAATGGTCAAAGGGCAAAAGCATAAGAGGAGCAAAGTGACTTGGACGGAACCAGTGACTTTTGGAAATTAGGGGTAAAACAGACGAGTGGGAAACAACTAGGGGCATAAATCTAATTATCCCTATAATTAATCGGTAATACCCAGTATTACCCAATATTCACCGAAACCCTTCATGTGACCCCGAAACGCTTCCGAAATCTCTTGGAAATATTTCGGATATTAATGAAACTATTTCACGAATATATTCTCATCACTCCCGTACTACTAACACTCAGCAGATCGTCATTACCTTAATCTTGTGACCCTGTAGGTTCGGTAAATCATAGACATGAACGAAACCCATTAGTTCAATGACCAATAGCGGAACCGTGGACATCCATATTGGTCCCTATGATTACACGAATGATATTCGAGTGAAACTTGGGTTATCATGCGATGTTCCCTTTGATTCACGATACTTTACGAAACCCAGTGTGCATCGGTATCCTCTTGAGTCATCAACATGCTCACTATACCGTTGCTCCTGTTTATCGGTTTTGTTCTTCTTTCTCATTAACGTGTTCCGGCATCCGTGTGAGGTAGTCACCTGTGTCTGGCCAGATGATGATGGATGTCATCACATCGAGAGGTCCCTAAGAACATCTCTCCATCGTCGGAGGAGCAAATCCCACTCTCGAGCTGTCTAGTCACTTGTCAAACTTTCCGGTGAGGCTTAAAGTTGTCGTTATAATCACCTTGTTACAAATGACGTTTGAGCAACTCCAAAGCCCACCGTCTGGTAGGAAGTGACCGAGACACTCTCATGGTCTCAGGAACTAAAAGACATGCTAACACTCCATGTTAATACAATTCAATACAGATGATATTAGCTCAATTCATAACAAACAAGTTTCAGTCGATTCAATATGATCGTTCTTCCAACTTCACAATCTCAATGTTGTTTTAGGATCATCATTACACTTAACGATATCCTAATATGCGGAAAACATGATCACCAACAACACTTTATCTAGTCTTAGAGGCGAGACTAGGAACCTTTATTTTATCCGTTTATCATTTCACACGTGCATATGAGTTTTTGAAAGTGCAACTAATCTCCGGGTGGTTTTGGTAATTCATAACAACATATAGCTCATTGAACTAATATCCACTCAAGTTAAATATTTTAGAAAGTTCAATGATTGGCATGGCATGGACTAGAGATGTGGACCCCTCAAAATGCTAAGGACACTTATTGGCAAAATCTCAAGACTCTTTATTTTCATTTTAGTGAACCAAGATCACATTGAGTCCATAGGAAAAGTCAATACTATTAAAAAGGGATGGGGTGTTGCTTAATGGCTTGCTTGCTCAAAATGCTTAGTGATATGCTCCAAAAGCCCTCAACCACTTTCTCATTTCCACATATGTCCTAAACCTAAAGTCAAATTCGGCCCCACCGATTTGATCTATCCGGCGCCACCGAGTTCACTTGACATAGCCATAGCCAAAAACCCTAATCAGTTCGGTCTCACCGATAGGGATCTCGGTCTCACCGAGATGGGATTGCAAACTCTTTGTTTCCCTTCGTAACATTTCGGTCTTACCGAGATGAGCGATCGGTCCCACCGAGTTCGCAATGCAAACTCTCTGTTTCCTTTTCGTAACATTTTGGTCTCACCGAAATGAGCGATCGGTCCCATCGAGTTTGCTTGACCAAGTCTCTATTTGCTTATTGGTGAAATCGGTCTCACTGAATTGATGTGATCGGTCTCACCGAGATGAGGTTTTGCCCTAACCATAGCGCATCGGTCCCACCGAGTTGATATTATCGGTCCCACCGAAAACCCTAACGTTCACATTTTAAACTAGATCGGTCCCACCGAGTTTCACTATTCGGTCTCACCAAGTTTGGTAAATTGTGTGTAACAGTTATATTTTGTGTGAAGGCTATATATACCCCTCCACCCCCTTCTCCATTTGAGAGAGAGCCATCAGATTGTGCCTAGACTTCCACTACTCATTTTCTGAGAGAGAACCACCTACTCATGTGTTGAAACCAAGACATTCCAATCCTACCACAAGAATCTTGATCTCTAGCCTCCCCCAAGTTTCTTTCCACTCAATCATCTTTCCACTATAGCCAAATCTGTGAGAGAGAGTTGAGTGTTGGGGAGACTATCATTTGAAGCACAAGAGCAAGGAGTTCATCATCAACACACCATCTATTACCTTTTGGAGAGTGGTGTCTCCTAGATTGGTTAGGTGTCACTTGGGAGCCTCCGTCAAGATTGTGGAGTTGAACCAAGGAGATTGTAAGGGCAAGGAGATCGCCTACTTCGTGAAGATCTACCCAAGTGAGGCAAGTCCTTCGTCGGTGATGGCCATGGTGGGATAGACAATGTTGCTTCTTCGTGGATCCTTCATAGGTGGAGCCCTCCATGGACCCGCGCAACCGTTACCCTTCATGGGTTGAAGTCTCCATCAACGTGGATGTACGATAGCACCACCTATTGGAACCACACCAAAAATCTCCATGTCTACATTGCGTTTACTCTCTCCAAACCCTTCCCCTACCTTCATATGCAATGATTTACATTTCGCTGTTATACTCTTAGAATTGCATGTGTAGGTTGATTGCTTGACTTGTGTTAAGTTGCTAAAATCTGCCAAGACTTAAAATAAGGAAAATGCTAGATTTTTATTTGGTCAAGTAGTCTAATCACCCCCGCCTCTAGACATACTTTTCATCCTACAGTTTTCCACTGAATGACATATTTCAGGATCATAGCAGTTATAGCATGAAATATAAACTCTTAATTGTGAATATGCAAATATAATAATATAAATATTATTTCCTCTAGGGCATATTTCCAACACTTCTCTGGTGGCCCCTTCGACTCCTCGACATGGCATACATCTCGTGTAGGCCCCTCGTCTATGCATGCCTAGTGCTAGCAACACCGATGCTTGCCTTCATCCATGATGTGTCCATGGGCTTGGCAAACCCGGCGCGACGCATCGCCAACAACTTCCCGGTGCACCACTACTTTGACACCACTGCGCCCATCACTCACTCAACGCCTCCTTGCGCCCGCGGCTCCACGGCGACTTCCTCGGCACCGGCTAACTCGACTCGACATCGACCACGACATTCTTCGCACGGCTGCCTCGACCACGACTCTACCACCCTACGCTCTCGGCTAACTCGGCAAATGGCACAGAGGGCTACCGCCTTGCTTGAGCAATCTCGTCCCACTCCAGCCACGACTTCCGCTATGC
>NC_041383.1:276163951-276187703 GCF_002162155.2 Triticum dicoccoides
TTTGCCTTCGAATTCTTCTACAGTCTCACCGTCTGCGTCGCTACCATTGTGACTGCGAGGGAATGTTGAGTATAATGATTATTTAGGAAACATAGGATAGCGTAGGATTTATTCCACCTTGCCTTGTACTCCAAGCTGATCATGTACTCCTATGTATATGCCCACGAGGCTCATGAAATATACAACAATTCCATCAATCCCTCTCTATCCCCTCTAACAATGAGCTTGGGTGGCAGAGGGGAGTGAAGGGGAGTGGACTGAAGTGGCTAGGGTTTGATCCGGCAAGCGGATGGGGAGGAATATATATGGGGTTGGGTGGGCCAGCGTGAGCATGGTCCGACGTGGCGGACGTGCCCGGGCGCCCCCATATATGTCCCATAGATATGAGCGATGCCGGTCAGCCCGGGCGTTGGAGGCCCCTTTGATACGCCCGTCTGGGTCGGTTTGTCGTGATCGGGCCGTCCACCCGAGCGTTTGAGGCAAGTTCGGAACGTCCGGGTGTAGATGCTCTAATACCAACAAACACATATATTCCAGAGTAGTACCCGATCCTAAGCTCCACCTTTTAAATTTTTTGCCATGATTCTTAGCCACCACTTAGGCACATCTCTTAATTTTTGGCATGTGACCATTTTACCTTTTCCAAAACATGAAGATTTTTTTTCAAAATGTTGAACATTTCTTGAAATAAGAATATTTTTTAAACAATGAACATTTAAAAAAAAGCTTTGATAAAGTTTAAAAGAATTGAAACAAATAAAATTTGTTGAAAAAAAATAAATCACAATGTTTTGGAAAACATAAAAGATTTTCTCAAGTTATGAATAAATTTTCATTTTTTTGAACATTTTTTCATAAACACGAACATTTTTTGCAAGTGAACACTTCTTGAGATGTGTGAAAAATTTAACATGGAGGAAAAGAAAATTCAAAGACAAGTTTGGGAAAAAACAAAAACAAAATAAAAATAAAACAGTAAAAAAAACAACAAAACAATCGGTTCAGGGGACCTTCTAGATGGTTCTCAAAACTGGTTGGCTCGTTCTGTCATTCAACAACAACGTGCCACAATGAGCAGTAAATAGAGGATCTGTGATTAAAATGGTCGCAACGAATGAATGATTGCCGGGCATCTCGTGTGGGGGGTAGGGCATAACGGGAATATCCTATTTAACACTCTTTGTGTCAAACTGCCGGCGCTTCGCACAGGCGAGCGACTGAGCAGCCACGCAAGAGACGGCCCAGTTTTTGCAGGCACAACCGCCACTAGCCAGCCGGTTTTGGGAACCTTCTAGAAGGTTCCCTGATCCGTTTTTTTTTACTGTTTTCTGTTTTTTTTTTGTTTCTGTTTCTTTTTCTTTCCTTTTCTTTTTTCCTTTTCAAGGTTATTTTATGCTTTTTAAACTAAGTTCATGTTTGAAAATTGTTCTTAAATTTGCAAAAATGTTGTTGCCTTTAAAAAATGTTTGAAATTTAACAAATTGTCGTTTAAAAAAAATATAATTTAGAAAAATGTTTGTGATTTTCGAATATTGTTCTTGATTTCACAAAATGCTGCAAATGCTTTTGTTCAAAATTTTCAAAATAATGTTCGGGTGTTAAAAAATGTTCGTGATTTTCAACAAAAATTTCATGATTTCAAAAAATGCTTTTGTTGAAATTTTAGAAAAATGTTTTTCCTTTAAAAACTTGTTCACATTTTCAAAAAATGTTCATGTTTCAAAAAATGTTTTTGCGTTTCATAAAGTTATTCTTTTGTCTTTTAAAATATTTTTTTGACTTTTAATAAAACTCCGAAATTTTCAGAATTTGATTGGCTTTTCTATAATATGTTCAACATTTCGAAATATGTTCCCTTTTTCAAATATTGTTCTCGAATTAAAAAAGTGTTTGTGTTTTCAAAAACCTTCTGGAATTTGTAGAATGTTCGCATTTAAAAAAATCAAGAGTTCAAAAATGTTCCTGATTTCATTTTTTGTTCAAAATTTCAAAAAATGTTCTGAATTTTGAAAATATGTTTGCATTTTCCAATTATTCTTCACAGTTTTTCGAAATTCTTCATGTTTTTAAATTGTGTTCGAATTTAAAATTTTGTTCACATGTGTCAATAGGTGTTCAATTTTTTTCAATATTTAAAAATTATATTTCACGCTTTCAAACATTACTTAAATTTTTATAACTTTGTTCATATTTTCCAAAAGAATGATCGAAAACTCTGAAAAGTTCAGATCTCCACCTTTATATTCTTTACTAGTTTGCGCTTATAAAATGTCAGTAGGACTCGCCAGCCTGAGTGACTAGTGGTAAGGAGTGCGATTCCCTCCTCCGTCAGGATTTTTCGCTATATTTTTACATCGTCGCAACGCCTTAATGGGCCGGCCCAGTCGGGGCTCCGTGTGTGCGTCGCGGCGGAATTTTGCCACAGAGGGTGTGTCACATAGGAGGTCCCGGCATAACAGGCAGGGGCATTTACCCTTTGGCTAGTTTTCTTTTCAGCGGAGGTTTCTTTTCGGGTCTCTTTGTTTATTCTCATTTTTCCCTTTTGCGCTTTTCTTGAAGTGTTATTTTTCGGTTTCCCCCTTTTGGTTTATTTCTTTTGGATTTTGGGACGAATTCTTAGTTTCACAATACCTTTCAAATCGTCCTAGCCATCAATAATTCTCACAAAGAAGAATGCTCAAGTTGTGGTAATATCACCAACAAGGTAATGGGTTACTCCTATAGCAGCGTGTCCTTGTATATTATGCTAATGATCCCAAAAAAAAATTCACTTTTTAACAGATGTAAACATAGATATGATAGATATGAAAAAACATTAATAAAAAATTAAAACCGTGCATTTAAAAAATGATTTTTTGAAAATGCGAGTTTTAAAAATCACGACTTCAAAGAAATTAGCAAATTTAAAAAAACTCAAATTTAAAATATTCATGAAGTATAAAAAACGCTCACAGATTTAAAAATATTACATAATGAAGAAATATTCATGTATTTAAAATCATGATTTTAGAAAATTATTCACGAATTTCAGACAATTTTCATGAACTAAAAAAATCACCCTGTTTAAAAACTGATAATATATTTTAAAAAATTCACATATAATGGATTTATAAATATATTAGTATATTTAGAAAATGTTCATGATTTCATAAAAGTATTCCTGAGTTTTACTAATATGTAAGCGAAAAAATAGAAGAAGAAGAAACTCAGGAAGGAGCAGAATATTTTATGCTTTCGACTCGTTAGGTCCATACTGCTGCGTAAATAGGCAAAAAAATTTATTAAACTAATCCTGGAAATAATTACCATCATGGCATTGACAAAGTTACTGACATACTGATTACGACCAAGCAAGCATGTACTACGTATATAGTAGAAATATTACACGCATAGCTAGTATTGTTAAGACATAAATAAACAGGAGATGGACAGACATGTTATACCCTCTGATCGGCCAGGCAGAGGCCGCGGCGGCAAAAACGGCCTCAGTGGTCTTCTTCTCGGCTTCGAGCTTCTTAGCGGCTGCACGTTCGGCACCGCTGGACGTATATATGTGCGTCCGGGTGGAGAGACGTGGGATGGACCCACGAGGCGCGCGGCGTGGAGGAGTGCAGGATGGCCTCTTCTCTTCTCAAATAACATGTGAAAGAGCATCCCTTACAAAGAGGTCCAACTCCTTCACCACAAGCAGGATGAGACTAAGACCCTATTTGTTTGGGCTTTTACTTTTGCTTTTACAACTTTTTCATTTTGACAAAATGGCATAAACGCTCCTAAATAGGTGTTTTTGGGAGTCCCAAAAAGCACCTATTTAGGAGTTTTTATGGCTTTTTGGACAAAGTGAACAAGCTGTAAAAGCATAACCAAAAGCCCAAACAAACAAGACCTAAACTTCTCACCATCCCATGTCATGACACCTACATGAGCCCTTAGAAATTTTTCTAAAAATAAGTCAGAATGTTTGATAAAAAAATGGGCACAATTTCGGTGAGCGGAAATTACGGTGCCCCGGGTGGGGAGACGGAGAGGCGATCCCCGATCGCGATCCTGCCGGCGACAGGGTTCCGGGGCCAGGCCGGAGTCTGGCCACCGAGAGAGAGAGTGGATGATCTCCCCAAGGAAGGAGATCTGAGGGGCATGCAGGAAGCATGGCTCCAGGGGAGGAAGGCGATCAAGCGGACGGGTGTGGAAAAGAAGGCGATCAGAGATGTTTGGTCGGAATCGGGGAGCAATAATCAAAGCTGGAACCCTACGGTGGAAGCACTCCGGAAAATCATGGAAAGGATCCACAAGTATAGGATGGATCTGAGGCAAAGGAAAGGGGATGTAGATCAAAAGCTGATCTGCAACGAGATTGGCTGCCCGCTGAAGGATGACCCGCCGGACAAGGGGGGAGGATCCCCAGATCCGAGTTTGAAGGAAGGAGATACCTTGGGAATCACCAGATCATTGGACCTTAGCGCGATCCCGTTAATGGAGGGGGCAAATCACCCTGGCGCAAGTTTAAAAGGATCGGACCCTGGAGGTCTGTACTCTCATCTCTTTCCACGCTCAGTCCACAGCTCCCTCTCGACGATGTCGCCCCAGGACATGCAGAAGAACAAGGCCGCCATGGAGGGAGGGAATGATGCCAACTGCTCTGGCGACGGCCGGAACATCTCAAGGGTGCTTCTCCGCGGGGAGTCGTCCCGCGGTCATGGAGGGAAGGCCAACATGAGGAGGCTCTGCACCGGCAATGATGTTGTTGCCCCAAGGTTCCCAGTCAATCTGGGGACCAAGGTCGACGATGTGGTCGAACTTGACCTGACGAAGGAATGCGCTGCCATGAGGAATCGTTGGATCGCTGTGGGGCTCTTCTTCTCCACCCTGCCCTACAGCAACGAGGGTCTCTTCGGTGAGCTCAAGAGCAAGTGGGGGCTTCGTGGCCGCCTTAACTACACGCCCCTGAAAAACAACCGCTTCCTCTGGAGTTCGAGCGGGAGGGGGATCGCCGTTTCATCCTTGACAACGGCCCTTGGACTCACAAGGGTGACGCCTTCCTCATGGTGGCGGTGGACGGCAGTGCTAGGCCGGGGGACGTGGAGGTTGCCCATATGCCAATATGGGTGCGCATCCACGACGTCCCGCCCATCATGCTGGATGAAATTGTGGCCTGGAAGCTGGGATCCTTGCTAGGGGAGGTCCTTGAGGTGGACACCAACATCCATGGTAAGCTGTGGGGAGACTTCATAAGAGTCCGGGTGAATCATGATGTTGATGAACCCCTCCGCAACAAGATCACGTCCCATGATAAGCCAAAAAATGAACTGTTCTTCTTAGAGGTGAAATATGAGAGAGTACCTAGGTTCTGTGGTTTTTGTGGCTTCCTTGGGCATGGCCAACGTGATTGTAAGTTGCCGGTGGACCTCCAAGAGATGAGGTACACGGCAACAATGCGCGCCTCCCCTTTTAATAAGAGCAGCAGTAGGGGAGGGTACGTTGCCCCGGTGGTGGGCAGTGCTCGTCGTATCCTTAGCTTTGGGAAAGAGGTGCATCGAGAGTCAGGCTCTAGCTGGATGAAGGCAGAATATGCGAGGATATCGGAGGAGACCCTGTCGAACCATCAGGTCCAGGCCGGGATTGCGGCGGTCAACGCACTGAAAGTGTCAGATGGCGGGAGCCCATCAGCAAAACCTGCCCCCCATGAGGCCTCTACATCAACACTTGGCTCGGGTGCGAGCGATGCTGGGGTTGGGGCATGCCAGGAGAAGCTTGATCTGAAGTCCTTGGGTGCCCCTGAAGCTCTCAAGGAACCAGGTGCTGAACATGGCGTGGCGCAAACCCTCACAGGCAATGAGAAGCCCGCAGCACATGATCACACACACATTGCTGAAACGGTGCAGGGTGGAGTCGTCGTTGAGACGGTCAAACCAGAGGTGCTACCCCTGGTCAGCGCCGCAGGTCTGGGAGGGGCCCGGGATGCTTCTACTGAGGCGATGGATGACCCAGAGTTTCCCCCAGGCTTTGGACCGTTCCCGCGCTTCAAGAATCAGATGATGGCGTGCCTGCCTCAGAATGTGGCTACGGACGTGGCTATAGGTGCTAGAGAGGGAACTGCTCTCCCTCCAAAGAAGAGGACCCTGAAAACAGCAAGGGGCGGCAAGATCACATCTGGCCAAGGCAATTCGGTGCTGGGCAAAAGAGGTGGGCGTGAGGAGGGGGAAATAGAAGGCATGGTAAAGTCAGGGACAGGTGAGGAAGGAGAGCAGAACAAGAAAATGTGTGCGGGAGGCAAGGAAGGGATAAACGTGGTCGGGAATGAGGACGAACAGGAAGCTACCGGGCCAGGGGCTCCCGGTCAACTGGTGGACGCTAAGGATGGCGTCCACCAGGAGCCATGACGGTGCTAGCTTGGAACTGTCGAGGCCTCGGGCAACCTCGTACGGTTCAAGAACTCGTGTGCCTTGTGCACACGTACAAGCCCAAGCTCGTCTTCCTCTCCGAAACGCGGCAAAACAATAAATATGTCAAGAATCTGAAGTGGAGGCTAGACCTTCGCCATTGTATCACGCAACCCGGCACTAGAAAAGGTGCCGGCATTGCTCTCTTTTATGATGAAAGTGTGGAAATAAAGAAGATTGCCGCAGGGGCGAGATACATCGGTGTGTTGGTTTGGTTGCATCCCAATGGTCTTCAATGGAGGGTTACATTCGTGTACGGTGAACCGAAAGCTCATGAACGGCATCATATGTGGACCATGTTAAGAAGGATAAAGGATACATGCAGTCTCCCGTGGTTGATGATGGGTGATTTTAATGAGACTATGTGGCAAAAAGAGCATTTCTCAGCAACTAAAAGGTCTGAAAATAATATGGAAAGGTTTAGCAAAGTCCTCTCTGATTGTAACCTCTTTGACTTGGGATTCAGAGGCCCGGGTTGGACTTACAGCAATAAACAGAGCGGCAGGAAGTGTGTTCGTGCAAGGCTTGACAGGTTTGTGGCATCGCCGGAGTGGTCGGAGCACTATAATAGTGCCTCTGTTGAACACATCTGCTCATCAAGGTCAGACCACCTACCCATTCTTCTCCGATTGGGGAGCAGGAAAGAATGGAGGCCGGTTGGAGTGAAAAGAAACGGCATGTTCAGGTATGAACAGATGTGGGAAAGGGTGGATTCCTTGAAGGTAACTATAGACACAACGTGGAGCAAGGATGGCCCTGCTTCAAATCTACATGAAGTTGGGGCAAAACTAAAACGGATGCAGGCGGAGCTGCAGGGCTGGGCTGTCCGAGATTTTGGTTCAGTAATAAAACAGTCGGCAGAGATAAGGAAGAAGTTAAGCAAGATATGGAACCAACCTTCGACTGATCATTCAAGGCAGGAGGAGAGCAGGCTGTCGTGGGAATTAGATGAGTTGCTGCTGAGGGAGGAACTAATGTGGAGGCAGCGATCTCGAGCTACATACATTAAAGAGGGTGACAAAAATACGAAATGGTTCCAACAGAGAGCTACGTGGAGAAAGAAGAAAAACACCATTGTGAAATTAAAAGATGAGAAGGGAACCTGGGTGGAGGACGCTCGCAAAGTTCAGGAAATGACCAACAATTTTTTCAAGGAACTATACGCAAGTGATGAGGAAGTGGACCCAAAAGAGATTCTGAACCTAATCACCGAGAGAGTAAACAGCAACATGAACGAGGCATTGACAAAACCATTCTCTGTGGTGGAAGTCAGCGACGCCTTGTTCCAAGTTGGGCCGCTAAAAGCGCCAGGGCCCGACGGCTTCCCGGCACGGTTCTTTCAAAAGAATTGGGAGGTTATGTGGGAGGATATAGTGCTGGCAGTAAGAGAGTTTTTTGACAAGGGCATCATGCCGGAAGGGATAAACGACACGACGATAGTCCTCATCCCTAAAGGAAACGACCCGCAATCTCTTAAGGACTATAGACCGATAAGCCTCTGTAACGTCATCTACAAAGTGATCTCAAAGTGTCTTGTGAACCGCCTTCGGCCTCTGCTGGATGGAATCATCTCAGAAACCCAGAGTGCGTTTATTCCCGGATGGTTAATCACGGACAATGCCATCATTGCGTTTGAGTGCTTCCACAAGATACAACGCTGCAAGAATGCAAGGGACAATTACTGTGCGTACAAATTGGACCTTGCGAAGGCATATGATAGAGTTGATTGGGGCTGTTTGGAAGGACTCTCGAGGAAATATGGTTTTTGCAAAAAATGGACCGGATGGTTATGAAGTGTGTTAAATCTGTGAGGTACTCTGTTAGATGCAACGGAGAATCGCTTGAACCTTTCATCCCGTCCAGGGGGCTAAGGCAAGGGGACCCCCTTAGACCGTACCTTTTCTTGTTTATTGCAGATGGACTGGTTCACCTTTTGAGGAAGGAGATGATAGAAAATAAGCTGACTCCTATCAAAATCGCTAGAAATAGCCCGGGCATATCCAACCTATTGTTTGCTGACGATAGCCTAATTTTTTTCAAAGCCGCACCAGAGCAAGCCGAGGCTATAAAAAGAGTCCTAACCACATTCCAGAGGTGCACGGGTCAACTCCTAAGTACCAACAAATGCTCCATTCTATTCAGTGAAGTATGCCCTTTGGAAACAAGGGAAGAGATTAAAAGCATCCTTCAAGTGACTGCAGACACGTTTGAGAGAAAATACCTAGGGCTTCCCACACCAGAAGGTAGGATGAAAGACAAGCAATTTCAACCGATCATGGACAGGTTCCGGAAGAGATGTAGTGATTGGTCGGAAAAATTCATGTCGTATGCTGCTAAAGAGGTACATGTGAAATCAGTGGTGCAGGCTCTTCCAACTTTCGTCATGAGTGTCTTCATGCTCTCCAAAGGTTTTTGTGAGAAGTATGAAAGGATGATTAGAGATTTCTGGTGGGGAGACGAAGAAGGACACCGAAAGGTGCACTGGATGTCATGGGAACGGATGACAATGCCAAAGAGGGCGGGGGGCATTGGTTTCAAAGATATGAATTTTTTTAACCAAGCGCTCCTGGCCAAACAGGGTTGGAGGCTATTACAGAACCCAAACAGTCTGTGTGCAAGGGTACTGAAGTCCAAATATTACCCAAATGGCAATCTCTTGGATACGGTGTTCGCCTCTGACGCTTCCCCAGTGTGGAGAGGCATCAAGTTTGGTCTTGAACTATTGAAAAAAGGAATTATTTGGAGGGTTGGAGACGGGAAAGACATACAAATTCAAAGAGATCAATGGATACCCAGAAGAGAGGGCCTGAAGGCAGCGTCCTTCATTCGGAGATCGCGTATCCGATGGGTTAGCCAGCTCATGCATGCAGACAGACGTGAATGGAACGAGGGCTTGATTAGACAACTCTTCTACCCATTTGACGCGGAGGAAATTTGTAAACTAAACATACCGGGATCGGAAGTGAAGGATTGTATAGCTTGGCATTATGAGAAGAACGGATTCTTCTCGGTTAGAAGTGCATATAAACTTGCTATGGCTAGCTCCCCGCAAATGGCCCAATCCGCCTCAAGCTCTTCCAAAGACCCAAATGATCGTAGCATATGGGACCTCATCTGGAAGTCAAATGTCCCTAGGAAGGTCTGCATATTTGGATGGAGAGTGGCTACTAATACGCTAGCTACAAAGGAAAACAAGTGGAGAAGAACACTTGAAGTGGATGCCACCTGCAATATCTGCGGAAATGGTATCGAGGACGAGCATCATGCGGTGGTAATGTGCACAAAGAGTAGAGCCCTGCGAGCTGCTATGAGGGATGTTTGGAATTTACCACCAGAGAGCAAATTCTGGTTTACTGGTGATGACTGGCTTCAAATCTGCTGGACACGGAGAGCGAGGAAGGGCGAGCCAAAATCCTGCTGCTCCTATGGCGAAGCTGGCACCTGAGAGAAGACGCCCTTCGGAATAACGGGAAGGAGTCGATCGGCAGCTCCGTGCAGTTCTTGCAGAATTACGATGAGGATTTGAGACGTGCAGCGGGGGCTGAGGAGGGACCTGGAAGCAAAGACAAGGAAGGTGGGAGAGAAATCAGAGAGCAAAACACTGAAATTGCTGCCAACCACTGGAGGCCCAGAGCAAGGAACTATCAAAATCAATATTGACGCTGCTTTTCTTGCGGGAACTGAAGAAAGTGCGGCGGGAGTGGTTGGACGGGATTCCCAAGGCCTTGTCCTCATTTCCGTCTGCAAAAAACTTCCTAGCTGTCAGAACGCTGAGGAGGCCGAGGCTCGTGCCGCCCTTGTTGGACTGCAGGCAGTGGCTGGAGTGTACAAGGGCCAGATAATCCTTGAAATGGATAATCAAAACATTGCAAATGAACTGAGATCCCAAGGACAGACAAGGTCACCTAATTACAGCCTAATCATGGACATTACGCATGCCATCGATGGCTTTGAGGATTGCAAGATCAGCTGCGTAAAGAGACAATGCAACTCCCTGGCCCATGGCCTTGCTGCACTTACAAGGAGCTCAGGCGATCAGGAGATGATAGCTAATGTTCCGACTAGCCTACGCACTTTGATGATTGCTGAATGTTCTGGCCTCACTGAGTAGGAGTCTCCTGCTTCAGTTCTAAAAAAAAAAAGAAATTTTTCTAAAAATGTTAGATAGGCTAAAGTCCACCCCATGTTTCAACACATACGATATACAGCGGAAAGTGACCGAAGAATCCGGCCATACTGTGTGTGCTGTCCACGCTCCCCTTGTCCCTCAGCCCCCAGCGTGACTGTTCCGCACATGCGGTTCATATGAACCGCTAGCCAGCCACCACTCAAACTCGTATCCGCTGATATCGACGTCTTGAGATGTATCGCCATGGAACGAGTGAATCGGCAGGAGGTTTGGAAATTGGAACCACGAGTGTTCAGCGTCAGAGAAACCGAGACCAGCAAAAAGTTCAAGCCGCCACACGAGATTTGTGGTGGTGCAGCTTGCAGTCTCGAGTCTCGACCAACGTCCGCACAATGGAACGGTCGGAGTGTGCCTGCCACATCTCGTGAGCATAGCGAAAGTGAGATTGTTTTTGTCCGTATCTTTATTATTCATCATAAGTTGAACTTTTTCTCAAGTATTGTGTGAGGTATGGCAACTCACTACTTAGGAAATGAAAGAAAAATGTACACACTTAAGCACACGGCCACACAAGATAGAGCTATATATTCTATAGAAGACGGCAAGATACATGGCTGCACAGCGGAAGTATGCGTCAGTACACGCGAGAACACCCTCAGGGCATCTTCAATGCTGGGCACTTGGAGAGGCGCCAGGGATTTTTTCTTGATGATATCCCGGTCGATGGGCAGTTGGAGCGGTCAAATCTTCGCACCGGACGTCAGCGGGCGTAAAAGGTTGTGTCGGACGCTTCCTTCCTTTTTCCCCTCGCATGCGCCGCATAGTTAGTTTAAAGGTTAGCATCCATGGTTAGAATCTAGCGTTGAAAGGTCAGGCTCTTAGATTTTTCTAATTTAATACAATTAATTTGTTTCCTTCGTAAGCGCCTGGTCAGGCGCCTGGCATTGTAGATGCCCTCAAGTGGCTTGGGTACTCGCCGGTCGCCGCCGAGCAGAGAGGTAATTCACAAACATAGATGCATATGCATCGATCGCTCTTGCAAGACCGCATGTGACGAGGACAACCCGCGACCCGCCCTCTCGCGCCACACGCCACTCCGGCCGCGGCGGCCACAACCCCTCCCCGCCCTGCGCCGCCGCCATGCCCCCCCTCCCCCCACCGCGGCGCCTCCTCATCCCCGCGTGCCTCCCCCAGGCGCTCGGGCTCGCCCACGCCCAACGGTCCTCCCCAGGGGCCGGATCTAGGACTGCCTCGGCCGGCGTCAACGACCCTTCCCAGTGCCCCGCCGAGCGACCAGGGGCACGACCATTAATGGCCATGACGGGCGTGCTGCCTTCTTAAGCCGTTTTGATGGCATCTGCTTCCGCTGCTTCAGCACCGAGCACCGCCGCGTACATTGCAGAGACCCACTGTGTTGCATCATTTGCAAGCTGCGAGGGCATTTCGGTAGAGAGTGCACCAAGAATCCAAAGAAGGCTGCCGGGGCATCTGCCGGAGCGAGGCCACGGTCCCCCCGCTGCCGTGGGCCGGTGCACTCGAGGCTTCGCTTCCCCACCCCGCCTCCCCTGCCGGCCGCCGGCGTCGCAGCCGGTCCCGGCCATGGATCGCGGGGCGCACCTCCTCGACCACTCCCGCCGGGCTCGGGCAAGCCACAAGGTGGTGATCTCCACCCCGGCCATCGAGCACTAGGAGTTCCTCCTCCGGAAGTGCCGTCCTCCTCTTGGCGGCCACGCCGAGGCATGCGGCCAGCCCCCTATCCATCGGCGGCGCCATCGAGGAGCAGCTGCGCACCCCCCCACCTGCTGCGCGTAACTAGGCACAACCCCGAAGATTTCTTCGTCTACTTCGAGCTCCCGACGCACCATGAGAACGCAGTCCGCGCCAGCTCCATCACCGTCGACGACGTCGCCTTCACCGTCAAGCCCTGGCATGAGGAAGACCACATCGTGCACCAAGATTTCACGCTCCACATCCGCGTGTCATCGAGAAGGTCCCCATGCAGCTCTGGTCCCGGGAGGGCGCAACGGAGATCATCGGCGACAAGTGCATCGTCGATCACCTCGACACCCACACCCACGAGCAAGGTCACAGCAAGACCTTTGCTTGCTGGGTGTGGGTCTGGGACGTCACCAACATCCCCACCAGGCGCATCATCTGGCGCGCGAAGTGCAGCGCTGGGCGCGTTGAGGCCATGCTCGGCTACTCGCCGCCGAGCAGAGAGGTCCCCCCCCCCCCGGGGTCAGGCGACATGACATGCTTGTCCATATGGACAGGGTGGAGGACTGGACGCCGCCCCGCCACGACCTTCCAGCTCGCGCTAGAGCAGCCTTCCCTCCTCGGACTCCGACAACGACGCTCAGTTCCCGACGATCTATCCGGGCACCTGGGCACGTGGAGGACGACCAGCGGTAGAGCAGGAGGCAGCCACAAGCGGTGGCTTCCTTCGGCTGCCACGGCCTGCAGCTGGGCAGGCGCTGCGACCCCGACGACCGTGATGGCAACCAGGGCGGTCACCGCTCCTGGAAGGACATGCTGCTGGGCTGCCACTCCAGCCGCACGGTGACGACATCGAAGGATCCTGCCCAGCCGCCACGTCACCGCAGTAGGACGCCGGTGAGCCGTCGCCAAGACAAGGGCAGCCGCAGCCAGGGGGCGGCCTTGCGGGTCACCCCTCCCCTGCCCCTGCGCCGCCCGCCGTCCTCCTCCTCTTCGCCACCTCCACCCCCACTATCGCCTCCCGCTGCGATCCGGCAGGCCCAGGATCCCGTCGCCGACTTCTTTCACAATGGAGATGTTTTGCTTCTACCGCCCCCACGTGTTGACCAAGGCTAGCTGGAGTTGGAGGAGACCATCACCGATGCCCTTGCGGCCCCACTCGAGTTCGAGGAGGGGCCGATCAACGCTCTCCAGCTGGGGGGAGAGGTGCCCCCCTAGCCATGCATGCGGCCCGGCACGGTTAAAGCTTGCCGTGCGGCCCCCACACCAGCCACCACCGAGTCGCGGCTGGGGCCGATCACCCAGCAGGTGCAGCAGCTACAGATTGGCCATGATGGCTCGGCGGTGGCTCTGCTCTTCCGCGACACACCAGCACCCCTCCTCTCCGACGCGCCAGCGCCTCGCCGTCCATCCGCCCCTCTCAAGTCACGCGCCACTTCTGCACTGTCCAGGCGGAGTGCTAGGCAGGCGGCCAACCCCTCCACCCCTCTGGTCTGGCAGCGTGCATCGCTCTGCCTGGTCCAGGAGCTCGGCATCCTGGGCCCAAAGGAGCACATGACGGTGGCGGCGGTAGAGGCGCTGTTGCATCGTTTCGACAAGCCGCTGACGGAGGACGACATCACCTGCATCGCCAAGCTCACCCGCCTCAACATCGATGTTCTGCGCACCATGGCTGGCCTTGTCGGCCCGGAAGGAGACGCCCAAGAGTAGTATGTTAGCCGCAGCTTTAGTTAGCCTCCGGAGACAGCTGGCCTTAAGCCAGTTTTGAGTTAGGATTATGTGTTATGTGTAGTATCAGGGAACCATGGGTAGTTCATGGCCAGCGCAATTTGGGTGCTATTAGCGGGCGCTGGCATGCCCCTGCTGGACTGAAGGTGTACCTGTACTTGCCCTTTTCCTTCAGTAGTGTGTTTTGTCCCCGGAGCGAAGATGCATGTCCCCATGAGTAGCACAAATTGCAATATTATGAATTGGAACGTGCGAGGGCTGAACTCGCCAGCCAAGCATGCTGCGATCTGCGAGGTAGCCGACGCCCATAGGCTTGGCGTCCTATGAATGCAGGAGACCAAGATCGAATGCTGGTCCTCGACGATTATTAGAGAGCTCGGTGGGCAGCGCCTAAACGCCTGAGCGGTGCTACCGGCAGACGGCACCTGGGGCGGAGCAGCAATCTTCTGGGACTCCTCCATGATCTCCATCGCAACCCAGATGATAAGTCAGTTCTCCACCACGGCAAGGGTAACGCTGCGGCAGTGCAACACGACCTTCTGGATCACAACGGTGTACGGCCCCACCAACGACAGCTAGAAAGAGGCGTTCTTAGTTGAGTTAGTCTCCGCTAGGCCGCCGGCAGGGGAACCATGGTTGATCAACGGTGATTTCAACATCATCTATGAGGCCAGAGACAACAGCAACCTCAACCTGAATAGAAGAATAATGGGAAGGTTCAGAGCAGCCATTGATCATGCTGGGTTAAGAGAGATCAAGTGCAAGAACAAGCGATTTACCTGGAGTAATGAGAGGAAGAACCCGACCTTTGTAGCAATTGATAAGGTGTTTTGCAATCATGAGTGGGAGGCGCTCTTCCCTTCCTACACTCTGATGGCGGCCTCGACAGCCTGCTCGGATCACTGCCCATTTCTATCGTCAAATCCCTCTGCACCACACCGCAAAGCAATTTTCAAATTTGAAATGTTTTGGATCAAGTTCCCTCACTTCCACCAGACTCTGGCCAGAGCTTGGCGGAGGCCGGTAAACCACAGCTGCCCCTTCACAAGGATCAAAGTGAAGATGGCCCGGGCAGCCGCGGACCTGAAAATGTGGGCAAAAACCTTGTTAGTGACGCAAAGGTGCCGTTTCATCTCGCTTCTGAGGTGGTACTGAGACTGGACGGGGCACAGGAAAGGATACATCTCATCTCGGGAGAATTTCGGCTGAGGAAGACCCTGAAGCTGAAAATGGTGGGCTTGGCGGCTCTGGAGAGGGTAAGAAAGCGGCAAGCAGTGAGGACCTGCTGGCTGAAGGCGGGAGATGCAACAACATCCTTCTTCCAAGCAAAGCTGAATTTGAGGCACGGAAAGAACTTCATCCACTGCCTTCGCTCCAACGACACCCACGTAACAAACCACGCCGACAAAGCGAAGATCATACATGAGCACTTTTCTTCACTGCTGGGCAGTAAAAGGAGCAGAGCCCGCTCCATCAGTTCAAAAGTGATCAATCTCCCCACTCTACAACTAGGGGGGAGGGCCTCGACAACCCATTTATGGAGGAGAAGGTGTGGGCAGCCATCTGTGCGTCGCCGGTGCAGAAGGCGTTAGGACCGGACGGTTTCAACGGATCATTCCTTAGAGCTTGCTAGCAGACCATCAAAGCGGATGTAATGGCGGTGTTTCACAAATTCTACCAGTTGGCCGGCGGTGATTTTGCGGCAATCAACTGGGCCCTCATTATATTACTGCTGAAGAAAGATGGGGCCGAGCAGATGAATGATTTCCGGCCAATCAGCCTCATACACTCAATGGCAAAGCTGATTGCAAAAGTACTCTCAATTAGGCTGGCAGGAGTGCTCGATCACCTTATTTCACCTGCACAAAGTGCCTTCCAGAAGCGCAAAGAAATTCATGACAGCTTCATGTAAGTTCATAACTTGATCAGAAGATTCCAGAGAAAGAAGACACCGACTCTCCTTCTGTAGCTCGATATCGCGAGGGCTTTTGACTCCGTCTCCTGGGAATACATCTTAGAGCTCATGTAGCGGATGGGCTTCCCCGCCCGCTGGAGGGACTGGATCACGCTGCTACTTACATCCTCCTCATCTGCATGCATGCTGAACGAGCCCCAGGACAGTGCATAATTCATCAATAAGGGCTAAGACAGGGTGATCCCCTCCCCCCTTCTCTTCATCCTAGCAATCGACCCCCTCCACCGGCTCTTGGAGGCCGCCACTCGCTCTGGCGCCCTAGCACCCCTTCCGGCAAGAGCTGCGCGCCTCCGGGTCATGCTATACGCTGACGACGCTGTCATCTTCGTGAACTCGACGCGCCCAGAGACCGACACGATCATGCAGATCCTTGCGGGCTTCAGGGAGGCGACAGACCTGAGGATGAACCCTCAGAAATCATCGGCGGCTCCCATCCGTTGCAAGGGCATCGACCTCGGGCATGTGCTCCAGGGCTTCGGCGACAGCCTCGTGTCCTTCCCCATAAAGTATCTAGGTCTCCTCGTCTGCATAGCTAGGGTTAGGCTAGTTGACCTGCAATACATTTTAGACCATATCCGTGCAAGGCTGGCAGGCTGGAAAGGGTGGCTGCTGCCAATAGCAGGCCGTCGGGTGCTGGTGCGGTGCGTGCTCTTGGGTCTGCCTGCATTCGCACTCGTGGTGTTGTGCGCCCCAAAGAAGCTGTTCAAGGAGATCGACAAGGTGATGCGGTGCTTCCTATGGGCGCAGGACGAAGAAATCACTGGAGGCAAATGCAAGGTCAACTGGCAGCTCGTCACCTCATCGACCGATCGCGAGGGCCTGGGCATCCCAGACTTGCAGCAATTCGCGCGGGCTCTGCGCCTTCGTTGGCTGTGGATGGAGTGGAAGCACCCGAAACGGTCGTGGGTGGGCACGGGCTCCCCCTGCGATGACAAGGACCGGGCTCTTTTCATTGCTGCAACCACAGTCTGCATCGGCAACGGCAAGAGACCTCGTTCTGCAGCTACACCTGGCTCGGAAATCAACCTCTCCAAGCAAGGTTCCCAGCGCTGTTCAAGCACTCAATCAGGAAGAACCATATGGTGTCAGACGCACTCAACGACGGTAGATGGATCCTGGATTTGCGGCATAGCAACATGAGTGCAATCATCCCTCGGGTCATCTCACTCCTGTGTTGCATCAACCAGGCCAACATCGTGCTGAACGAGGATGTAGAGGATGAGATATCCAAGAGAGCTGCCAGCCAATATATGGCGCAGGACGCCTAGAACATGCAATTCGACACACATCCTGGGAGCAAGCTGCACCAGCTGGTTTGGAGGATCTGGGCACCGGGAAAAATCAAGTTCTTCCTATGGCTTTTTGTCACGCCCAATATGCGACCCTATCCAAAAGAAACTCGAAGGTCCCACCAAGGATAGACCCGCATATTGAAACGCTTTTGCAAGGTGGATATCATTACATCAACATTACATAATAGATGGGGATACATACATAAGGCATAAAATGCCACATGAATACAACATCATCATACATAAGATTATCATCCGACTACGGATGAAACACAAACAGAAACTCAAACGACATCCACCCTGCTAGCCCAGGCTGCCGACCTGGAGCCTATCCCCTGATCGAAGAAGAAGCAGAAGAAGAACTCCAAGACAAGCAAACATCGCTCTCGCGTCATGATCATCGCATAACCTGTACCTGCAACTGTTGTTGTAGTAATCTGTGAGCCACGAGGACTCAGCAATCCCATTACCATGGGTATCAAGACTAGCAAAGCTTAAAGGGAAAGGAAGGGGTAAAGTGGTGAGGCTGCAGCAGCGACTAAGCATATATGGTGGCTAACATACGCAAATAAGAGCGAGAAGAGAGCAAAAGGAACGATCGTCAACTAGTAATGATCAAGAAGTGATCCTGAACTCCTACTTACGTCAAACATAACCCAAAGACCGTGTTCACTTCCCGGACTCCGCCGAAAAGAGACCATCATGGCTACACACACGGTTGATGCGTTTTAATTCGGATCTGGTGTCAAGTTATCTACAACCGGACATTAACAAATTCCCATCTGCCTATAACCGCAGGCACAACTTTCGAAAGATTATACCCTGCAGGGGTGTCCCAACTTAGCCCATGACAAGCTCTCGCGATCAACGAAGGAATAGACCTTCTCCCAGGAAGACCCGATCAGACTCGGAATCCCGGTTTACAAGACATTTCGGCAATGGTAAAACAAGACCAGCAAGACCGCCCGATGCGCCGACAATCCCGATAGGAGCTGCACATATCTCGTTCTCAGGGCAACACCGGATGAACACTACGTACAACTAAAACCAACCCTCAAGATTCCCCGAGGTGGCGCTGCAAGTGGCTCTGGTTCGGACCAACACTTAGACAAGCACTGGCCTGGGGGGGGGGGGCTATAATAAAGATGACCCTCGAGAGAGCGACTCCCAAGGGAAAAGTAGGTGGTGGTGAGGCAAATGGTAAAACCAAGGTTGGGCCTTGCTGGAGGAGTTTTATTCAAAGCGAACTATCAAGGGGGTCCCATAAATCACCCGACCGCGTAAGGAACGCAAAATCTAGGAACATAACACCGGTATGACGGAAACTAGGGTGGCAAGAGTGGAACAAAACACCAGGCAAAAGTCCGAGCCTTCCACCCTTTACCAAGTATATAGATGCATTAATAATATAAGAGATATTGTGATATCCCAACCAAAATCCTGTCCACCATGGAGCAATCTTCAACTTCACCTGCAACTAGCAACGCTATAAGAGGGACTGAGCAAAAGCGGTAACATAGCCAAACAACGGTTTGCAGAGGAAAGGTGTCAAAGGTTAGAGGTTCATGGCAATATGGGAGGCTTGAGGAGCAAAAGATAGGTAACGCAGCATAGCGATAGAACGAAACAACTAGCATAGCAATGATAGAGTGAGATCCAGGGTAGCGGTCATCTTGCCTAAAATCCCGCAAGGAAGAAGAACGAGTCCATGAAGAAGATGAACGGATGAAGCCGAACCAACCGTAGACGAACGAATCCTCACGATCGCAACGGAACAGGAACTATTGAGAAGAAGCACACAACATAGGTAAACACACCAAACATGAACAAGATGTGATGCACGAACAAGCATGATGCAAGACGAGACTACATGAAGCTACTCATGGCAAGAGATGATGCAAACAAGAACAACACATCAAGGCAAGTTTAAATGAGGCTGGGAACAACATATAACAATTCCGGCAAGTCCTCATATGCATATTTCGAAATTGGTCCAGATCTGAATAAACCTTATGTTCAAGTTGTTAAACATCAAGTTAAGATGCACCAAGATGATCTACACGAGATTCTAGTCAAGTTACATATAAAGTTCATTTACTTCGGGGTTACGGCCTAGAAGATATGAGCAAAACAAGTTAAACATGGCATTGATGCAAAATGCACCCAAACATCAAGCAAACACCTCAAAACAAGGATGCAACATGATAATATGAAACTACATGCAATTCTAAGCAAGTTTCATATAGAGCACACTCAAAACGGAGCAACGGTTCAACACACACACACTATACAAGTTATAGCAACAATCTGTCCAAAACAGCAACTAGGCATATTGCAAGCATCAAAACAACATGCTACAGCACCCAAAGATAATAACAAAAGGCATGGGCATGATGTACAGGTAAAGCACAACAAAACATGAACACTGAGCTATCTCTAGAAATTAATAGAACATGCAGAAACACACATGGTAAGATTGCAAGTGATAACAATTTCAGACTTTGCAGAAAATAACATCACGATGCAATGTTTAGAGCTATCAAACAACATGTTACAGGAACTTATCATGGCAAACAAAGGCATGGCATGAATCTGCTAAATGCATAGATCAAGAGTCCCTTACTGACCATAAGCCAAAAAGGATCAGAAAATATGATGGCACCCATGTAAACATAGCAAGTTATATTACAGATTCAAACATGGCAGAAACAGAATTATGAAGGCATGTAAATGAGCTTGTGCAACTCACTACAAAGCAAAAAATGGCTTGGCAAGGCAACCAACAGTAAGAAGACATGTTTGTGAAGCTAAGCATGGCAATAGCAAGTCCATAGGGTGCATGTAACACTAGCAACAATCATGGTAACAACTGAACTTGATGTTAACAGGCTGACAGCAACATTGTGAAGCAAATTTGGAGCAAGATATGAACAAGCTACAGCAGGCTATAAATGCAACCAGGGGCATGAATGGATATAGCATGACATGTAGAACAAAACATATTTAGTGATCATCTCCAGATTATGCATAGAATGATTTGTAGGAGCAGGTTTACATCGCATCACGAAATAACAGATTCAGCCTAGCAATACAGTAACATCATGTATACTACTTAACAAGCTCGATTCACTCACCACAAGTCATTGCATGACAAGATAAACATAGCATCATCAAGAAGACATGTTTGTGAAACAAACCAAGTCAAGAACAAGTCCATAGCATGCAAGGATCAACTACAACAACCTTGGCTAAATTGAATAACAAGTAAACAATCTGCCAGGAAACATTTTGAAGCAAAAGTAGAGCACGAAAATGACATGCTAGACTACTCCATAATTGCAACCAAGTGCATTAATGGATAGACAACAACCATATGTTCAAAACATCCTTAATGGAGTATCTCAAAATATGCATGGATCTCTCTATAGCATCAAGTTTACATGGCATCAAAATAACAGCAGAACAGGGACTAAAATCAGCAATATCACGAAGCCTAGTTTGCATGCTTGTGCTAGTCCCCACATTGATCACAAAAATGCATGGTAAGCACCTCTGTAAAGAAGACATGACATAGTTCAAAACACATGTAGACATTAACCTCATAGGATGCACACATCAATCATGGCAAAAATGACAAAAGAGCTCGTTCTGATAACAGACAGCAGAAAACATCATGAAGCACTCTTACAACGATGATTCAGGCACCAAGATGACCTCAAATGAAAATGATGCAATGGAAAGAAATGATGTACTCGTCGGGAAGAACAATTTGACATATTACATGCACGAAAGGGAGCTACGTATGCAGAGATACGATAGCATGAACATGGCATGGAAATGTCAAAATTACAGGACTTAGTGGATTCGGGGTCAACCTCCGGGATTTGAAACGGGCGCGGAGACGGAGCGGGTCGGGTCGGGTCGAGGCAGAGGAGGACCCGGGCGGCGAGGCGACGCTTCGGCGAGGGAGATCGCCGGCGGGGCGGCAGATCCGGTGAGGAGGGGGCCTCCTCCGGCCGGGATCCCGCCGGATCGGGCGGCGGCGGACCGGCGGCGGCGAAGGGCGTCGGCGGGAGGCGTGGCCCGAGGCGCAGCCGGGCGGCAGAGGAGGCGGGGCGACGACAGTCGCGGGCGGCGGCGCCAGCGGAGGCGAGCGCCGGCCCGGGGAGCTTCGGCGACGGCGGCGGAAGCCGCGGGCGGCGGACGGCAAGGCGGCCCAGGCGGTGCGGGATCTGGGCCGCGGGGGCCAGCCACGGGCCCGGGCGGGCCGGTGGCGCGGGGAGCGGCGGCGCGGTCGACGGGAGCCATGTGGCGCTTGCCGATTGGCTGCGGCGGGCGGCGCGGACATGTCCGGCGGCGGAGAGGGAGGAGATCTAGGGTTTCGGGGGATTTGGACTGCGAAATTTTCGAGGGAGGTGCAAATATATAGATAGAGGGAGCTAGGAGAGTCCAAATGAGGAGCGGTTTTCGGCCACGCGATCGTGATCGAACGACCGAGAGCATGGAGGAGAGTTAGATGGGTTTGGGGCCACTTTGGAGGGGGTGTTGGGCTGCAAAGAGAGAGGGGCTTTACGGTTACCCGGTTAACCGTTGGAGTACCAAACGACCTCCAAATGACACGAAACTTGACAGGCGGTCTACCGGTGCTATACCAAGTCCACTTGGCAAGCCTCGGGCCATTCTGAGAAAGTTTAATACCCACTCACAACAGGAGACGAAAAGGGGAACGCCGGAGAGCATAGGAGCGCCAGATTGCAAAACGGACAACGGGGAAAAGGCTCGGATGCATGAGACGAACACGTATGCAATGCAATGCACATGATGACATGATAAAATGCAACACGCAAGCAAATGACATGGCAACGACGGTGAATAACTGGCTGACACCTGGCGCATCGAATCCGGGGCGTTACAACACTCCTCCACTAACAAGAGATCTCGTCCCGAGATCTTAGGACCGAGACGGGAGATAAAAGGGATGAGGAGAAACAAGAACTCAAGAGAAGAAGCAATGAATCGAGAGCACTCGAGAAGAAGAGAGGAACGACGAGAATGACAAAAATCGAAATCTCACGAAATCAGATAGACTATGAAACCACTCCGGTTAGAACGAGATAAGAAGTGAATAAGACTGAAAGAATTTAGACAACACTCCGGTTGAACAAGGAAAGAATAGAACATGAACTAGAGAGGATGGAATGATACTTGATGAAGACATGACACAAAACCTCCGGAAAGAATTGAATGAAAATAATTTAGAAGGAAGGATTGAACTGAGTTGTTGAGAAAATTCAACAACGAAAAGAATAAGCTTGTCGTGGACTTATGGATAACATCTCAGAAATTATGAGGTGATAACCAGCCGCAAACGGAAAAGATAGAATAGCTGAGAAGAACGAAGGAATGCAAAACTCCACTTCAAAAAAAATGAAGAATTACTTGCGCTTCGAGACGCGGGAAGAAAAGATACTTGAACTCCACCAACAAAATCTTGATGAACTCTTGAAGAATGAATTAAAATGATAATCGAGGAAAAAGAATCTTGAACGAACCACCGTAAGAATTCAAAAATGACTGATGAAAGAGAATGAATCACCGGAAGAATTAGAAGGCAAATATGCTTGAGGGGATTTAGAGAGACGAGAACGAAGAGAACTCGAGCTGATTAATGAACATTTGAATGAAGCGCCGGGATAACTGGAGAACGAAAACTGGAATGATGGCCTCCGGTGAAAATAAACAGAAATCAACTTCTGACACACTCCGGATGGATAAGAAAAGAATATCTGACAATTGGAATAATTCGAGAGGATAAAATAAGCTAGAACCACAAATCTTTGGGAGAACGGGAAAGATTGAGAGGAAAAACTCTTCTTCGGTCTTCAAAAGACGACGAGAAACACCACCAAAATTACTGAGATATTCCGGGAGAATGGGAAGCAAAGAGGTTGAAGCAAGATGACAAGAATTTGAAAACGATCTTGGAAAAGGCATGTGACTGATGGAATGCATTCTTACGTCACAATTGAAAAGAATTGAGAAACACTCCAGGGGAATTAGAAGAGTCAGGTAAGATCCTGGGAAAAGACCTGTGGGTTAGGGCCCACTGAAGAGAAAACACCGTCGGAAAGGGATGTTGAACAGATAGATGATGCACCGGAACAATTGAAATATTAGAATGAGGTGACAACCTCGAATTAATTCGAACACAGACGAATTTCCTGAGATGTCTTCCGAACTCCAGAATGATAAACTGGTGAGAAGGCGAACGAGCAGGGAAAACACTTGATCGAAGGAAGAGATTATGATCAACCCGAAAAATGGAATTGAATCCACCGGAAAAAGAAAAGGGATGAAGAATGACGAACAAGACGAGAATTCACCGGTTGAAATGATTGAGGGAAGACTGAAGAGGTTCCGCGCGAATGAAATAGATGGTCGAGAGAGAGTCAGACTCCGGGAAGAAAAGGGT
>NC_041383.1:276188053-276192552 GCF_002162155.2 Triticum dicoccoides
GGTGGGAGGGCGGGAAAACAAAATCAACTCGAGAGGGGGAACCGACGAATATCTTGAATAGAGAAAACCAGTTGAAATCATTGAGGAGAGAAAGCAAAGGCTTCGCACGAGTAGGATGGATACTCGAAAATGGACTCCGGTTCCAAGAAGAAAAGGGGTGGGCGGGTGGGAATAGAAAACAACTGAGGATTGAACTCAAAGATGAAGAGAGTCGAGTCGACTTGACGAGAAATGCACTGGATGAAAAGAGCTGAGGAACAACGATCGGAAAACCAACTGCGTTATCCGAAAGAAAAATTTGAAAGGGAAGAGAAGTAATTCAAAACACCTACGTCAAGATTCCTTACCAGAGCGACGAAGGGGCTGAGGAGTAAAAAGAATTCCTACTCTCCGATATAACTAGACTCAGAAAATAGTTTTCTTCTAGACTCAACAACGGCCAAAATACACGATCAATCAAGGGGGTTCCTAGGGTCGGTCGAGGCTCTGATACCAACTTGTCACGCCCAATATGCGACCCTATCCAAAAGGAACACGAAGGTCCCACCAAGGATAGACCCGCATATTGAAACGCTTTTGCAAGGTGGATATCATTACATCAACATTACATAATAGATGGGGATACATACATAAGGCATACAATGCCACATGAATACAACATCATCATACATAAGATTATCATCCGACTACAGATGAAACACAAACAGAAACTCAAACGACATCCACCCTGCTAGCCCAGGCTGCCGACCTGGAACCTATCCCCTGATCGAAGAAGAAGCAGAAGAAGAACTCCAAGACAAGCAAACATCGCTCTCGCGTCATGATCATCGCATAACCTGTATCTGCAACTGTTGTTGTAGTAATCTGTGAGCCACGAGGACTCAGCAATCCCATTACCATGGGTATCAAGACTAGCAAAGCTTAAAGGGAAAGGAAGGGGTAAAGTGGTGAGGCTGCAGCAGCAACTAAGCATATATGGTGGCTAACATACGCAAATAAGAGCGAGAAGAGAGCAAAAGGAACGGTCGTCCACTAGTAATGATCAAGAAGTGATCCTGAACTCCTACTTACGTCAAACATAACCCAAAGACCGTGTTCACTTCCCAAACTCCGCCGAAAAGAGACCATCACGGCTACACACGCGGTTGATGCGTTTTAATTCGGATCTGGTGTCAAGTTATCTACAACCGGACATTAACAAATTCCCATCTGCCTATAACCGCAGGCATGGCTTTCGAAAGATTATATCCTGCAGGGGTGTCCCAACTTAGCCCATGACAAGCTCTCGCAATCATCGAAGGAATAGACCTTCTCCCAGGAAGACCCGATCAGACTCGGAATCCTGGTTTACAAGACATTTCGGCAATGGTAAAACAAGACCAGCAAGACCGTCCGATGCGCCGACAATCCCGATAGGAGCTGCACATATCTCGTTCTCAGGGCAACACCGGATGAACACTACGTACAACTAAAACCAACCCTCAAGTTTCCCCGAGGTGGCGCTGCAAGTGGCTCTGGTTCGGACCAACACTTAGACAAGCACTGGCCCGGGGGGGGGGGGGCTATAATAAAGATGACCCTCGAGAGAGCGACTCCCAAGGGAAAAGTAGGTGGTGGTGAGGCAAATGGTAAAACCAAGGTTGGGCCTTGCTGGAGGAGTTTTATTCAAAGCGAACTATCAAGGGGGTCCCATAAATCACCCGACCGCGTAAGGAACGCAAAATCCGGGAACATAACACCGGTATGACGGAAACTAGGGTGGTAAGAGTGGAACAAAACACCAGGCAAAAGTCCGAGCCTTCCACCCTTTACCAAGTATATAGATGCATTAATAATATAAGAGATATTGTGATATCCCAACCAAAATCCTGTCCACCATGGAGCAATCTTCAACTTCACCTGCAACTAGCAATGCTATAAGAGGGGCTGAGCAAAAGCGGTAACATAGCCAAACAATGGTTTGCATAGGAAAGGTGTCAAAGGTTAGAGGTTCATGGCAATATGGGAGTCTTGAGGAGCAAAAGATAGGTAACGCAGCATAGCGATAGAAAGAAACAACTAGCATAGCAATGATAGTAGTGAGATCCAGGGTAGCGGTCATATCGCTTGAAATCCCGCAAGGAAGAAGAACGAGTCCATGAAGAAGATGAACGGATGAAGCCGAACCAACCGTAGACGAACGAATCCTCACGATCACAACGGAACGGGAACTATCGAGAAGAAGCACACAACATAGGTAAACACACCAAACATGAACAAGACGTGATGCACGAACAAGCATGATGCAAGACGATACTACATGAAGCTACTCATGGCAAGAGATGATGCAAACAAGAACAACACATCAAGGCAAGTTTAAATGAGGCCGGGAACAACATATAACAATTTCGGTAAGTCCTCATATGCATATTTCGAAATTGGTCCAGATCTGAATAAACCTTATGTTCAAGTTGTTAAACATCAAGTTAAGATGCACGAAGATGATCTACACGAGATTCTAGTCAAGTTACATACAAAGTTCATTTACTTCGGGGTTACGGCCTAGAAGATATGAGCAAAACAAGTTAAACATGGCATTGATGCAAAATGCACCCAAACATCAAGCAAACACCTCAAAACAAGGATGCAACATGATAATATGAAACTACATGCAATTCTAAGCAAGTTTCATATAGAGCACACTCAAAACGGAGCAACGGTTCAACACACACACACTATACAAGTTATAGCAACAATCTGTCCAAAACAACAACTAGGCATATTGCAAGCATCAAAACAACATGCTACAGCACCCCAACATAATAACAAAAGGCATGGGCATGATGTAAAGGTAAAGCACAACAAAACATGAACACTGAGCTATCTCTAGAAATTAATAGAACATGCAGAAACACACATGGTAAGATTGCAAGTGATAACAATTTCAGACTTTGCAGAAAATAACATCACGATGCAATGTTTAGAGCTATCAAACAACATGTTACAGGAAGTTATCATGGCAAACAAAGATATGGCATGAATATACTAAATGCATAGATCAAGAGTCCCTTACTGACCATAAGCCAAAAAGGATCAGAAAATATGATGGCACCCATGTAAACATAGCAAGTTATATTACAGATTCAAACATGGCAGAAACAGAATTATGAAGGCATGTAAATGAGCTTGTGCAACTCACTACAGGGCAAAAAATGGCATGGAAAGGCAACCAACAGTAAGAAGACATGTTTGTGAAACTAAGCATGGCAATATCAAGTCCATAGGGTGCATGGAACACTAGCAACAATCATGGTAACAACTGAACTTGATGTTAACAGGCTGACAACAACATTATGAAGCAAATTTGGAGCAAGATATGAACAAGCTACAGCAGGCTATAAATGCAACCAGGGGCATGAATGGATATAGCATGACATGTAGAACAAAACATATTTAGTGATCATCTCCAGATTATGCATAGAATGATTTGTAGGAGCAGGTTTACATCGCATCACGAAATAACAGATTCAGCCTAGCAAAACAGTAACATCATATACACTACTTAACAAGCTCGATTCACTCACCACAAGTCATTGCATGACAAGATAAACATAGAATCATCAAGAAGACATGTTTGTAAAACAAACCAAGTCAAGAACAAGTCCATAGCATGCAAGGATCAGCTACAACAACCTTGGCTAAATTGAATAACAAGTAAACAATCTGCCAGGAAACATTTTGAAGCAAAAGTAGAGCATGAAAATGACATGCTAGACTACTCCATAATTGCAACCAAGTGCATTAATGGATAGACAACAACCATATGTTCAAAACATCCTTACTAAAGTATCTCAAAATATGCATGGATCTCTCTGTAGCATCAAGTTTACATGGCATCAAAATAACAGCAGAACAGGGACTAAAATCAGCAATATCACGAAGCCTAGTTTGCATGCTTGTGCTAGTCACCACATTAATCACAAAAATGCATGGTAAGCACCTCTGTAAAGAAGACATGTCATAGTTCAAAACACATGTAGACATCAACCTCATAGGATGCACACATCAATCATGGCAAAAATGACAAAAGAGCTCGTTCAGATAACAGACAGCAGAAAACATCATGAAGCACTCTTACAACGATGATTCAGGCACCAAGATGACCTCAAATGAAAATGATGCAATGGAATGAAATGATGTACTCGTTGAGACGAACAATTTGACATATTACACGCACGAAACGGAGCTACGTATGCAGAGATACGATGGCATGAACATGGCATGATAATGTCAAAATTACAGGACTTGGTGGATTCGGGGTCAACCTCCGGGATTTGAAACGGGCGCGGAGACGGAGCGGGTCGGGTCGGGTCGAGGCAGAGGAGGACCCGGGCGGCGAGGCGACGCTCCGGCGAGGGAGATCGCCGGCGGGGCGGCATATCCGGCGAGGGGGGGCCTCCTCCGGTCGGGATCCCGCCGAATCGGGCGGAGGCGGACCGGCGGCGGCGAGCAGGCGTGGC
>NC_041383.1:276193136-276262900 GCF_002162155.2 Triticum dicoccoides
CAGCCACGGGCCCGGGCGGGCCGGCGGCGCGGGTCGGCGGGAGCCACGTGGCGCTTGCCGATTGGCTGCGGCGGGCGGCGCGGACATGTCCGGTGCGACGCGGACATGTCCGGAGGCGGAGAGGGAGGAGATCTAGGGTTTCGGGGGATTTGGACTGCGAAATTTTCGGGGGAGGTGCAAATGTATAGATAGAGGGAGCTAGGAGAGTCCAAATGAGGAGCGGTTTTAGGCCACGCGATCGTGATCGAACGACCGAGAGTATGGAGGGGAGTTAGATGAGTTTTGGGCCACTTTGGAGGGGGTGTTGGGCTGCAAAGAGAGAGGGGCTTTACGGTTACCCAGTTAACCGTTGGAGTACCAAACGACCTCCAAATGATATGAAACTTGACAGGCGGTCTACCGGTGCTATACCAAGGCCACTTGGCAAGTCTCGGGCCATTCCTAGAAAGTTTAATACCCACTCACAACAGGAGACGAAAAGGGGAACGCCGGAGAGCATAGGAGCGCCGGATTGCAAAACGGACAATGGGGAAAAGGCTCGGATGCATGAGACGAACACGTATGCAATGCAATGCACATGATGACATGATAAAATGCAACACGCAAGCAAATGACATGGCAACGACGGCGAATAACTGGCTGACACCTGGCGCATCGAATCCGGGGCGTTAAACTTTTGCACCACAACCGCCTCTGGTGCAATGATAGGCCATAGAGACGAGGCTAGGAGGACAGCTACTTCTGCCAATTATGCCACCTTAACCTGGAATCCTCTCTGCACCTGCTATGGGAATGCCCAGTCTCTCAGGAGATCTGGGCGAAGTCACCACCGTGCTCTAAAAGATATAAGTGAAGCACTAGAGCAAAAACTATCAAGCTCAAAAGATATAAGTGAAGCACATAGAGTATTCTAGCAAATTCTAATCAAATAGGCTTCTCCCAAAAGGTGTGTACAGCAAGGATGATTGTGGTAAACTAAAAAGCAAAGACTAATATAATACACAACGCTCCAAGCAAAACACATATCATGTGGCGAATAAAAATATAGCTCCAAGTAAAGTTACCAATGAACGAAGACGAAAGAGGGGATGCCTTCCCGGGGCATCCCCAAACTTAAGCTCTTGGTTGTGCTTGGATATTACCTTGGGGTGCCTTGTGCATCCCCAAGCTTAGGCTCTTGGCACTCCTTATTCCATAGTCCATCGAATCCTTACCCAAAACTTGAAAACTTCACAACACAAAACTCGACAGAAAACTCGTAAGCTCCGTTAGTATAAGAAAATAAAACCACCACTTAGGTACTGTGATGAACTCATTCTAAATTCATATTGGTGTAATATCTACTGTACTCCAACTTATCTATGGTTCATACCCTCCGATACTACTCATAGATTCATCAAAAGAAGCAAACAACACATAGAAAACAGAATCTGTCAAAAACATAACAGTCTGTAGTAATCTGTATCAAACGTATACTTATGTAACTACAAATATTCTACCAAATTAGGACGTCCTAATAAATTTGTGTACCAATCTAGAGAAAAAATAATCAGATTATAAGCATGTTTCTGTGAATTAACAAAACTAATTTACTGGGTGCAAAAGTTTCTGATTCTCAGCAGGATCAACACAACTATCACCGTAAGCTATCCTAAAGGTCTTACTTGGCACTTTATTGAAACAAAAGCTATAAAACATGATTACTATAGTAGCATAATCTTGTGAACACACAAAAACAGTAAGGATAAATATTGGGTTGTCTCCCAACAAGCGCTTTTCTTTAATGCCTTTCTAGCTAGGCATGATGATGGCAATGATGCTCACATAAAAGATAAGAATTGAAACAAAAGGGTAGAATCATGAAGCATATGACTAGGACATTTAAGTCTAACCCACTTCCTATGCATAGGGATTTTGTGAGAAAACAACTTATGGGAACAATAATCAACTAGCATAGGAAGGTAAAACAAGCATAGCTTCAAAATTTTCAACACATAGAGAGGAAACTTGATATTATTGCAATTCCTACAAGCATATGTTCCTCCCTCATAATAATTTTCAGTAGCATAATGAATGAATTCAACAATATAACCAGCAGCTAAAGCATTCTTTTCATGATCTACAAGCATAGAAAATTTACTACTCTCCACATAAGCAAAATTCTTCTCATTCGGAATAGTGGGAGTATTAAAAGAGACTTGAACACTAAAAATTGTTTCCACATTAAAAGAGTAATGTTCAGAAAAAGGGTAATCATAATCATGACAAGTTTTGTAAATATAATCATCACCACTTTTTATAGCATAAGTTTCATCACAATAATCATCATAAGTAGCAACTTTGTTCTCATCATAATCGATTGAAACCTCTCCCAAGATAGTGGAATCATCACTAAATGAAGTTGACACTCTTCCAAATCCACTTTCATATTCATCACAATAAGATTCAACATCCTCCAAAATAGTGGGATAACTACTTCCTAAAGTTGACACTATTCCAAACCCACTTTCATCAATATAATCATCATAAATAGGAGGCATGCTTTCATCACAATAAATATTCTCATCAAAACTTGGGGGACTAAAAATATCATATTCATCAAACATAGCTTCCCCCAAGCTTGTGGCTTTGCATATCATTAGCATCATGGATATTCAAGGATTTCATTCTAACAACATTGCAATATTGCTCATCATTCAAAGATTTAGTACCAAGAATTTTAATGCATTCTTCTTCTAGCACTTGAGCACAATTTTCCTTTCCATCAAACTCACGAAAGATATTAAAAAGACGAAGCGTATGAGACAAACTTAACTCCATTTTTTTTGTAGTTTTCTTTTATAAACTAAACTAGTGATAAAACAAGAAACAAAAAGATTCGATTGCAAGATCTAAAGATATACCTTCAAGCACTCACCTCCCCGGCAACGACGCCAGAAAAGAGCTTGATGTCTACTACACAACCTTCTTCTTGTAGACGTTGTTGGGCCTGCAAGTGCACAGGTTTGTAGGACAGTAGCAAATTTCCCTCAAGTGGATGACCTAAGGTTTATCAATCCGTGGGAGGCGTAGGATGAAGATGGTCTCTCTCAAACAACCCTGCCACCAAATAACAAAGAGTCTCTTGTGTCCCCAACACACCCAATACAATGGCAAATTGTATAGGTGCACTAGTTCGGCGAAGAGATGGTGATACAAGTGAAATATGGATAGTAGATATAAGTTTTTGTAATCTGAAAATATAAAAATAGCAAGGTAACTAATGATAAAAGTGAGCGTAAATGGTATTGCAATGATAGGAAACAAGGCCTAGGGTTCATACTTTCACTAGTGCAAATTCTCTCAACAATAATAACATAGATAGATCATATAACAATCCCTCAAGATGCAACAAAGAGTCACTCCAAAGCCATTAATAGCAGAGAACAAATAAAGAGATTATGGTAGGGTACGAAACCACCTCAAAGTTATCCTTTCTGTTCTATCTATTCAAGAGTTCGTAGTAAAATAACACAAAGCTATTCTTTCCGCTCAATCCATCATAGAGTTCATACTAGAATAACACCTTAAGACACAAATCAACCAAAACCCTAATGTGACCTAGATACTCCATTGTCACCTCAAGTATCCGTGGGCACGATTGTACGATATGCATCACACAATCTCAGGTTCATCCAACCAACACAAAGTACTTGAAAGAGTTCCCCAAAGTTTCTACCGGAGAGTCAAGAAAACGTGTGCCAACCCCTATGCATAGGTTCATGGGCGGAACCCGCAAGTTGGTCACCAAAACATACATCAAGTGGCACGTGATATCCCATTGTCACCACAGATAAACATGGCAAGACATACATCAAGTGTTCTCAAATAAAGACTCAATCCGATAAGATAACTTCAAGAGGGAAACTCAATTCATCACAAGAGAGTAGAGGGGGAGAAACATCATAAGATCCAACTATAATAGCAAAGCTCGCGATACATCAAGATCGTGCCATAGAGAGATCACGAGAGAGAGAGAGAGATCAAACACATAGCTACTGGTACATACCCTCAGCCCCGAGGGTGAACTACTCCCTCCATGTCATGGATAGCACCGGGATGATGAAGATGGCCATCGGTGATGGGTTCCCCCTCCGGCAGGGTGCCGGAACGGGCTCCCGAGAGGTTTTTGGTGGATACAGAGGCTTGCAGAGGCGGAACTCCTGATCTATCTTGATCGTGGATGTTTTTAGGATACGTTGGACTATATAGGCGAAAGAAGTCGGTCGGGAGGTGCTCAAGGGGCCCACGATAATGGGGGGCATGCCCTATAGGGGGGGGGGGGCGCCCTCCTATCTCGTGGAAGCTTCGACTGCTTCTTGACTTGCACTCTAAGTCCTCTGGATCACGTTCGTTCCAAAAATCACGCTCCCGAAGGTTTCATTCCTTTTTGACTCAGTTTGATATTCCTTTTCTTCGAAATACTGAAATAGGCAAAAAAACAGCAATACGGGTTGGGCCTCCGGTTAGTAGGTTAGTCCCAAAAATGGTATAAATGTGTAAAATAAAGCCCATAAACATCCAAAAGGGGTAATATAATAGCATGGAACAATAAAAAATTATAGATATGTTGGAGACGTATGAGGAATAGGCAAACATGAGGCCAGCAGTCATTGTAGCTCGAGAGCTCTTACGGTGCAGGCTGTTAGAAAGTGGGCGCGACGCCGTGCTGGAGCGGGTCGCCGAGCTGCTGGATGTGGCGTGCAGGGGGGCGGCACCATTCTGCATCACGCCCATGTCGCAGGTGGTGGTGGGGGGCGCGCCCATCCCCGACACAACCGCACGCCCCCTCCCAGGGCCCCTGGAGAGCCTCTCGGCGCCGACCAACCCCGTGAGGCAGCCTTCACCCCTCCGAATATGCCACCTCGGCATGGGGCTGCTCCGGGTGACATCACCAGGGGCCGTGCCGGAGCATCGGCCCCTGGTCGACAGGATCAGAGGACGACTGAAGAAGGCGGGAACGTATGGCAGCCAGGCAGCGTTTCTGGTGCTGCCAGCCCGGAAGCCTATGTCCCCGTCGTGTTGGATCCAAGGCACACACTGGGGGAGGGCCCTAGCCGATCCCCCACGCTAGGCTGGGCGCTGGACATACACGAGGCCGAGCTCTCCTTCGAGCCGCCACCGAGCCCCGCCAATGTCTCCAACGGCGACAACCTCTGGGTACAGCTAACGCCACAGGGGCACGCTTACACTGACCATGGATCACAGGTGAACCAGGGCACATCTGCCACCAGGACTCTCAAGACGGCGGATTCCCTACAGGAGCGCGAAGGACATTGGGAGCAGCGCAGGGGAAGCCCAACGGCAGGGCCCTCCTCGCACTGCACGGAGCAGGGCCCTGTCTGGAGGTAGGTTCCCCACCAGGGAAGGCGTTGGCGAGCCCTTCTCCCCGGTGGGGGGCCTGCGGTCGCCGAGGACGTCGCTAGCGTCCCCCTGGACCCTTGATCTTATCCTGTTTTCCGGTCTCCCCAATGGTGGTCAGGGGTGGCGCACGGCGGGGTCCTCGTCGGGCGACATGAAGCAAGGCTCCGCCCTGTGCAGGTCTCCACTCATGACACTCTCACGTAATAATGAGTGGGGTTGTACACGCCCCGGAGTCTGCTGAGTGCCTCCCTGGGGCCTCACGGGGGCTCCTGCCCACGTCCTAGTGGAAGCACCATGCTTCGCGCTAGCCGTCGACACTATCCCCAATGACTATGCCCAGCTAGTGGAAGCACTTAGCTCTGTGCTAGTGAGAAGACTTGAATACCAGCTAGACGCCGGACGCGGCCATTTGCGTTTGCCTCCTTTCTGTACTTGTTCGTCGACTTCTTGAAGCAGTTTGATTTTTGTGCGTTTATAAAAATGGGGGGAGTTTTCTCGTCTTGTGTCGCTCTCTTGCCTTCAATTCTTGCGTTCTTTCTGAAGCTCGTGACTGTTGCCCTGCCCTCAAGCGCCTCACGAGCGGGAACTGGGTAGATGCGCGTGCTAGTGTCGATCGTTCCCCCCGGGGGGCTCAAGGGTGCGGCCGCCCCGCGCGCCCACCTCGCCACGGTCTGGCAGTTGGTTCCTCACGAGGCACTCTATGACAGGCCAACATGCCCCTCAGGAGGCACGAACCTCGCGAGCCCGTGGCAGGCTCGCCTCAGGTGAAGGAGCGCCGCCGCGACACCAGGCCTCACTCGAGACCAATGAAACCAAAGATAAGTCATAAACAACTACCTCGCTTAGCGGCTTACAACCCTGCGGGGTCGTGCTCCGGGCACTACTTCAAAAGCATTTCATGGTTTCGTACATCATAAGGGGCCCCCTTTCTCAAAATGCTCTCACGAGGATGCATTCAAGTTTTTGTCATACGGGTCAAAGCAAAAAGAAACACGGGCCTAGTTGGGTGCGCCTTCCTCATCACCTCCGTCCGTGCTGCTTGCGTCATGGCGTCCCTCCTCCTCATCACTGTCTTCTCCGGCCGCAATCACGACTGTGTCATCCTCCAGAGCAAATTCCTCTACCAGGGCATCCACATGGTCGTCCACCCACCCGTTTAGGTTATCGCGAACAACCAAAGGCATGTGGGCTAGCACAACATCGAAGTTGAAGTGAGGGTCATGGTTGAGGAGGTGGCTGAAGACATGTGAGAACGCGTGCCCGAGAAGACCCGGCTCCTCTCTGCTACAAGATCGCGAGACCTTGCAGCCCGAGCCTTTAGGCGGGTCACGACAACGGTGAAGAAGTTGAGGTGGCTGGCGTAGTCATTTTCGTGCGGATGAGGAGCGCTCTTGTCACAGATGTGCCCTAGGCGGAATTAGCTCTGAGTTTGAGGCCCTGAAGCATCGAGGCGTGCTCGCGCTGCAGTGTCTGGCGGTGATTTGCTTCACTCGCGGTCCTCTCTGCCAAGGACGCGGTGTCCATGATCTGCTGCTGAAGGGAAGACAGTTCGGCTTGGGCGGAGGCCAAGGTAGACTCGGAAGAAATCAGGGATTCTCGAGCAGTGCTCTCACGCTGCTCCACAGACTGCAGCTTAGCCTTCAGGGCAGAGGTCCTACCTTCAAGCTCGGCCTTGAGCAGCTCCAGATCCAGGCGGTGCCCCTCAGCCAAGTCAGCACACGTCTTCGCCACCCTCTCCTCCACCTCCAGCTGAACCTGGGCTTCTCGGGCGGCGACGACGTCCTCAGCCGCGGCAGCCTGGCGCTCCCTCACCTCCAACCTCTCCAACGCCATGCTGTGCTCCACGGTCTCCAACGTCAAATCCTCGTGGTGCCTCAGGAGCTCCGGCTCGGCAAAGGCCACCTCGCCTGGTGAGGAGGCCAGAAGGGCGCAGCGCTCCTCGACTTCACGCTCAAGGTCCACATTTGAAGATAGGAGCTCTCACTCCCACTCCTCGGCCGCCTGACGACGACGATTGGCGGCCTCGACCTCTTTCTTGATAACTCACAAGTATACGGGATAGTTGTAGCCTCTTTCGATAAGTAAGAGTGTCGAACCCAACGAGGAGCTAAAGGTAGAACAAATACTCTCTCAAGTCCTATCGGCCACTGATACAACTCTATGCACGCTTGACGTTCGCTTTACCTAGAACAAGTATGAAACTAGAGGTACTTTGTAGGTGTGATAGGAGAGGTTTGCAAGAATATAAAGAACGCATAAATAAAAAGTAGGGGCTGTTTAGATAAAGATGCAATAAAGTAAATATAGCGAGTGTGGAAAAGTGGTGGTAGGAGTTATGAAAGTGTCCCTAAGCAATTGACTACGTTAGTAGACCGATAGCAAGTTTTATGTGGGAGAGGCATAAGCTAACATACTTTCTCTTCTTGGATCATATGCACTTATGATTGGAACTCTAGCAAGCATCCACAACTACTAAAGATTCATTAAGGTAAAACCCAACCATAGCATTAAAGCATCAAGTCTGCTTTATCCCGTACGCAACAATCCCCTTACTCGGGTTTAAGCTTCTGTCACTCTAGCAACCCACTATAAGCGAATCATGAACGTATTGCAACAACCTAAAGCAGGAATCCCTCATGCTTGCACGACACGGAGGGCACAATAGGACATCAACATAACCACAAGCAAATTAAACCAATCATAGCATTCATCAACCACCAATAGGACAACGAAAATCTACTCAGACATCATAGGATGGCAACACATCATTGGAAAAAAATATGAAGCATAAAGCACCATGTTCAAGTAGAGGGTACAGCGGGCTGCGGGAGAGTGGACCGCTGAATATAGATGGGGGAATGTGATGGAGATGTTGGTGAAGATGATGGAGGTGTTGGTGAAGATCGCGGTGATGATGATGGCCCCCGGCGGTGTTCCGGCGCCACCGGAAGCAAGGGGAGAGATCCCCCCTTCTTCTTCTTCTTCCTTGACCTTCTCCCTAGATGGGAGAAGGGTTTCCCCTCTGGTCCTTGGCTCCCATGGCTTGGGAGGGGCGAGAGCCCCTTCGAGATTGGATCTATCTCTCTGTTTCTGCGTTCTCAGATTCTACCCCTTCACCGTTTCTTTAATATCCGGAGATCCGTAACTCCGATTGGTGTGAATCTTTCGCCCAGATTTTTCTCGTAAAATTAGCTTTCTCGCAGAAAAAGAAGAGCGTCAACCGCCTTACGGGGCCCCAGGAGAGTCCAGGGCACGCCCGCCTATCTCCTGGCCCCCTCGGGCACAGTCTCGCGTTGATTTTACTTCCCAAAAATCATAAATATTCCAAAATAATTCTCCGTCCATTTTCATCCCGTTTGGACTCCGTTTGATATGGGGTTTCTACGAAACATAAAACATGCAACAGACAAGAACTGGCACTGGGCACTGGATCAATATGTTAGTCCCAAAAAATAGTATAAAAAGTTGCCAAAAGTATATGAAAGTTGTAGAATATTGGCATGGAACAATCAAAAATTATAGATACGACAGAGACGTATCAGCATCCCCAAGCTTAATTCTTGCTCGTCCTTGAGTAGGTAAATGATAAAAAAGATAATTTTTGATGTGGAATGCTATCTAGCATAATCTTGATCATATGTCTAATCATGGCATGAATATTGAGACACGAGTGATTCAAAGCAATAGTCTATCATTTCACATAAAAAAACAATACTTCGAGCGTACCAATAAAGAATCATGTCTTTTCAAAACAACAAGTCCAAAGCAAGCTTATCCCTACAAAATCATATAGTTTGGCAATGCTTCATTTTCGTCACACAAAATGCTCCCATCATGCACAACCCCGATGACAAGCCGAGCAATTGGTTCATACTTTTTAACGCGCTTCAGCTTTTCAACCCTCACGCAATACATGAGCGCAAGCCATGGATATAGCACTATAGGTGGAAGAGAATATGATAGTGGAGGTTTATGTGGAGAAGACAAAAAAATGAGAAAGTCTCACATCGACGCGGCTAATCAACGGGCTATGGAGATGTCCATCAATTGATGTCAATGCGAGGAGTAGGGATTTCCATGCAACGGATGCACTAAGAGCTATAAGTGTATGAAAGCTCAACAAAAGAAACTAAGTGGGTGTGGATCCAACTTGCTTGCTCATGAAGACCTAGGGCATTTGAGGAAGCCCATCGTTGGAATATACAAGCCAAGTTCTATAATGAAAATTCCCACTAGTGTATGAAAGTGATAACATAGGAGACTCTCTATATGAAGAACATGGTGCTACTTTGAAGCAAAAGTGTGGAAAAAGGATAGTAACATTGCCCCTTTCCTTTTTCTTTTTTTCCTTTTTTTTTCTTTTTTTCTTTTTGGGTGGGCTTCTTTGGCTCCCTTTTTTATTTAGGCTTCTTTGGCCTTTCCTTTTTTTTCTTTTTTTCATGGGGCAATGCTCTATAATGATGATCATCACACTTTTATTTACTTACAACCCAATATTACAACTCGATACTAGAACAAAGATATGACTCTATATGAATGCTTCTGGCGGTGTACCGGGATGTGCAATGATCTAGCGTAGCAATGACATAAAAAAATGGACAAGCCAAGAAAACATCATGCTAGCTATATTACGATCATGCAAAGCAATATGACAATGAATGCTCAAGTCATGTATATGATGATGATGGAAGTTGCATGGCAATATATCTCGGAATGGCTATGGAAATGCCATAATAGGTAGGTATGGTGGCTGTTTTGAGGAAGATATAAATAGGCTTATGTGTGATAGAGCGTATCATATCGCGGGGTTTGGATGCACCGGCGAAGTTTGCACCAACTCTCAAGGTGAGAAAGGGCAATGCACGGTACCGAAGAGGCTAGCAAATGATGGAAAGGTAAAAGTGCGTATAATCCATGGACTCACATTAGTCATAAAGAACTCACATACTTATTGCAAAAATTTAAAAGCCCTTGAAACAAAGTACTACGCGCATGTTCCTAGGGGGGAGGTTGGTAGGAGTTAACCATCACGCGCCCCCGACCTTCACGCAAAGATAAACAATCAAAATACAATGCGCGCCAGTTTGGTTACATAGTTAGTAGACCATACGTGCATGCTTCGGGAATCACAAACCTTAACACCAACATCCTTACTAAACACAACCATCTACTAGTACCTCCCACATATTATCACCTCTATATCGCAAAACTATTGCAAGGAATCAAACATATCATATTCAGTGATCCACGAGTTTATGTAGGATTTTATGACTAACCATGTGATTGACCAATTCCTGTCATCTCTCTAAATTGATATAAGTGAAGCAAGAGAGTTTAATTCTTTATACAAAAGATATGCCCATGCTCTAACAAATATAAGTGAAGCAAAAGAGCATTCTACAAATGGAGGTTTTCTATGTGAAGAGGTCGACGACGCCACAGTGGAGAGGTGGGTGACCGCAATCACAGGGAATAAGGACAACCCTCGAGGGGCTAGGAGGATCCCACCACTCGACTGTACCTACACGCCGGACACGGTATGACCACTTATCTCCAATCGTAATCTTGCTTTATTCATCCTGCTTCACTGCGAATTGGTCGATTAACCTTCGTCTTGTTTTGTTGTCTGACAGGCCACCACTGAGTTATACTCGATGCCCAATGGAGCGCAAACGCCGACTGAGGAGGAGGAAGGAAGTGGGGGGCGAAAGCCCGGAGGAGTGGGATTCGGATGCTGACGACGATGACGAGGGTGATGACTCTGGTGAGGAGGAAGAAGAGGAGGAGGAGGAGGAAGTTGTACCTCCTCGCTCGAAAAGACGCTCGAAGCTTGTCCATGATCCCGCGGCCGAGCGTGGTAAGGGGGTCGCAACCGCCACGCAGTCGACCAAGCGCCCTCGGACTACTTCTCCGGTGCCGACTGAGAAAGCTCCGAAGCAATCTCGAGTGGCGCCGTCGAAGTTGGCGAAGGTCTTGCCGAAGATGAAGATGGTGATCCCCACCATCTCAGGGTAATGGTGTAGCTTGAATTTGTCTGTTCCACATGAACTTATTCTTGGTCGACTCATGAGCTAATCGACTGACTTCTGGAACTGCAGTGCTGCTACTTCTGATACCTCGGGCAGAGCTGAAGATCAGGAAATGGAGGATGTTGTTACTTCGAAACCTGGTATGACTCTTGTAGTTTCGTCTTCAGTCGATTGGCTTCTTGTCTCTAATTTTGATTCTTTTTCTGCAGCTTCATCTAACGTCGTTATCGACCTTCCCGACGACGACGACGAGGAACCACTGAGGCAGAGAAGGAACAAGAAAGCGTCTGCTGGCAAGGCGACTCAGGACGCGCCAGCACCCGAGACATTGGTCGTGGAGGGAGACAATGTCACTCGGCCTACCGTAACCTTTGCGGTGCCATTGACGAGTGCTCGTCCTCCATCGTTGAGTGCTGCTCAGCCCTCGCTTTTCTCAACCTACCACGTCCTAGAAGACCAAGCTAGTGCTGCCAAAGAAGCAATACGCCAAGCGGGGTCATGATGGAGCAAGTGAAGGCGATCCGAGAAGCCAGCCAGGCAGCCTATGATGCCAGTTCAGCTCTTTAGAGTAATGTTCAGGTCAGTCGGTCACTGCCTGTTCTCTTAGGATATGATATCTGAAAACTTCTTCCTTTTAAAATTCCCAGAGTTTGTGTTACACCCACTGGGTGTGTCGATTGAAATTCCGGGTTAGTGGGGGCACGCTGAGTGCACCTACTGGGTGTAGTCCCCAAGGCTATGGTGGACTGCTGGCAGTCGACCATAGTCTTTATATCTTAAGTTTTTTCCTCACTCGACTAGGTCGAATAGATTCATAGACCGGTGGGGGAATGCTGAGTGCACCCACTGGGTGTAGTCCCCGAGACTGTGGTCGACTGCTGGCAGTCGACTATAGTCTAAAGAACACCTCCCGTTTTTTTTGTTGGTCGACTGGTCGACTCTAACTGATGAAACTAGTGGGGGCACGCTGAGTGCACCCACTGGGTGTAGTCCCCGAGACTATGGTCGAATGTTTGTATTCGGCTGTAGTCTTAGAAACGCTATGATTTTCCCTTAGTCACTCGGAAGTGAATTGTCTTTGACATCTGTCGATTGGTTCTTCGTAGAAATCCTGTTACCTTGTGGCTCGTTATACTGAGTTGGAGAACAAACACATCCAGCTCGAGCTTGATCTGAAACTGACCCAAGAGAACCTAACGAAGGCGAAGGAGGAAGCTAAAGGTATGTTTGGTGAGGCCTTCAATGACTGTCTTTGCCTCTCGTTTGTTTCAGAGTCTGATCTCATGTAACTTTGCAGACAAAGTGAGGGATGCCCTTAAGAAGAAAGACCTCGACTTGGCTGAGATGCAGAAAGCGGCTTTAGAGAAGACCAAGCTCGCAGATGAGAAGCTGGCTTCAGTCACCAAGCTTGAAGAAGAAAATACCAATCTGAAAGCTGCTCTTGATGCTGCCAACAAGGAGGTCAGTCGACTGAAAAGTGACAAGATTGCCCTGAATGACAAGGCCAGTGAGTTGGCGGGGAAGAAGAACGATCTGGAGGCTTATCTGGGTGGACTCGCCAAGAAGCTATTCCTCATGCTTGAAGGTAATCTTTTGTATCAAACAGACATTTTAACTGTGATCTCCAACTGTTGTCTTGACTCGGTGGTTATGCTTGCAGAATTTTGCCAGAACTTTGAAGAGGAGACTGGTCGACTGGAAGTAAACCTGGACCCCATCAACTCTCCCGTGAAAGATGAAGTCGCCATGAATGTGCTCCGGCTTGAATCTCGTGTTGCTGCTGTCATCGACTATCTCACAAGGCTGAAGGTCGCAACTTCTCGCATCGACACAAGCCTCTGGCCAAGAGAGACGCTCCAGAACGACCTCGAGTCTCTAATGACTCGACTGAACGAGGTCCCAAGTCGAGTGCAGGAGTGGAAGAAGTCTTCGGCCAGGTGTGGCGCGGATGTTGCTATGTCTCTGGTCCGCGTTCACTACAAGGATGCGCGAGAGGACAAGCTGGTGGCCCTTAGGGTGGCTAACACCAAGAAGCACGAGTTCCAATCTTTCATGGAGACCTTCATCGCTGCCGCCACTCGGATTGCAGATGGAATCGACTTGGACGAGTTTGTTGCACCTTCCAGCCCTCCACAGGAGGGGTAAAAAACTTCTGAGCTTGATACTTTAAATTTGCCTCGGTATGCCGAGTGAATTTTGTAACCGACAAACCTTAACAGGCTTAGCGCCTGAGCACTTTCGGTTCCGTTAGGTGTTATCCGAACTTGGATTCAATGTTGAATATGTTTGCATTTGGTTTGAGGTGTCTTTTGCAGGTTAAAGCGAGGCGCTTATTGCAATCGACTTGTTCCCGAATACACTTAGGTGAGCACTGGGCTGCAGCTAAGCCCCCGAGTGGGAGGTTTGCTCTCCACTCGGTAGGATTTCAAAAACTTAAGCGAGCACTGGGCTGCAGCTAAGCCCCCGAGTGGGAGGTTTGCTCTCCAGTCGGTAGGATTTTCAAAAAATTAGGCGAGCACTGGCTGCAGCTAAGCCCCCGAGTGGGAGGTTTGCTCTCCACTCGGTAGGATTTTCAAAAACTTAGGCGAGCACTGGGCTGTAGCTAAGCCCCCGAGTGGGAGGTTTGCTCTCCACTCGGTAGGATTTTCAAAAACTTAGGCGAGCACTGGGCTGCAGCTAAGCCCCCGAGTGGGAGGTTTCCTCTCCACTCGGTAGGATTTTCAGAAACTTAGGCGAGCACTGGGCTGCAGCTAAGCCCCCGAGTGGGAGGTTTGCTCTCCACTCGGTAGGATTTTCAAGGCGTACCTCTGGAGAAGGAGGTAGCAGTCGACCTGCACCTCGTCTTCCTTTGCAGAGGGCACGTTGTATTTGTGGCGTAGCTTGGAAGGGGAGGGTAGCAGTCGACCTGCACCTCGTCCTCCTCGTAGAGCGCACGTTGTGTTTGTGGCGTAGCTCGGAAGGAGAGGGTAGCAGTCGACCTGCACCTCGTCCTCCTCGAAGAGCGCACGTTGTGTTTGTGGCGTAGCTCGGAAGGAGAGGGTAGCAGTCGACCTGCACCTCATCCTCCTCGAAGAGCGCACTTTGTATTTGAACTTAGCCGAGCGTAATGCTGCAGCTAAGCCTCCGAGTGGAAGGCTGGCTTACCACTCGGTAGGATTTTTTTTAACTTAGGCAAGTACTTGGACTGCAGCTAAGCCTCCGAGTGGAAGGCTGGCTTAGCACTCGGTAGGATTTCAAAAACTTAGGCGAGTACTTGGACTGCAGCTAAGCCTCCGAGTGGATGGCTGACTTACCACTTGATAGGATTTCAAAAACTTAGGCGAGTACTTTGACTGCAGCTAAGCCACCGAGTGGAAGGCTGGCTTACCACTCGGTAGGATTTTGTTTAACTTAGGCGAAACGGATTTCGCAGCTAAGCCTTCTAGTGGGAGGATGGCTCACCACTCGGTTAGGATTTTTTACGGACTTAGGCGAATCAGATTCGCAGCCAAGCCACCCACCGGGGGATTGCTTTATGTGGACAAAAGTAGTAACAATTACTGGGAAAATTATAAAGCTCTTGTCTTTGATAAATAAACTACAGAAGTACTTTTATTATAACTCATCCGAGTGAATACTTAAGTGTAAAAGGGGCGGAGAAGATCCGCGTTCCAAGCTCGGGGCTCGTCGATCTGATGCTCGACATTGTAAAGACAGTATGCTCCATTGTGGAGAACCTTGGTGACGATGAAGGGACCTTCCCAAGAAGGAGCAAGCTTGTGTGGTTTCTGCTGATCCACTCGGAGGACCAAATCTCCTTCCTGGAAGGCTCGACTATTCACGTTTTTGGTGTGGAAGCGACGCAAGTCTTGTTGATAAATGGTCGATCAGATCAGAGCCATCTCCCTTTATTCCTCTAAAAGGTCGACTGCGTCCTGCCGTGCTTATTCTGCTTCAGCCTCGGTGTAGAGCTCGACTCGGGGAGCATTGTGGAGAAGGTTACTAGGCAAGACTGCTTCAGCTCCGTAGACCAAGAAGAACGGAGTTCTTCTAGTCAACCGGTTGGGCGTCGTCCTTAACCCCCAAAGCACCGAGGGAAGTTCGTCGACCCATGCACCAACCGCATGCTTGAGATCACGCATCAAACGGGGTTTCAACCCTTTGAGAATCAAACCGTTGGCTCGTTCTGCCTGTCCATTCGACTGTGGATGGGCGACTGAAGCATAGTCGACTCGTGTGCCTTGAGACGTGCAGAATGCTCTGAATTCTTCGGAATCAAAGTTTGACCCGTTGTCAGTGATGATGCTGTGTGGGACTCCATATCTGAATATCAATTCTCTGATGAAGCTGACAGCAGTACCAGCATCGAGGTTCTTGATGGGTTTGGCCTCAATCCACTTGGTGAACTTGTCGACTGCTACTAGCACATGGGTGAAACCACTTCTGCCTGTTCTCAAAGGACCGACCATATCCAACCCCCAGACTGCAAAGGGCCAGACGAGTGGTATGGTCTTCAAAGCTGACGCGGGCTTGTGTGACATATTGGAGTAAAATTGACATCCCTCGCACTTGTCGACTATCTCCTTTGCCATTTCATTCGCTCTTGGCCAATAAAATCCGGCTCGGTATGCTTTGGCCACGATGGTCCGAGAGGACGCATGATGGCCACAGGTCCCCGAGTGGATGTCATCAAGGATTATTCGACCTTCCTCCGGCGTTATGCATTTCTGACCAACTCCAGTCGCGCTTTCTCTGTACAGCTGTCCCCTTATCACGGTAAAGGCTTTAGATCGGCGGACGATCTGTCGAGCCTCTTCTTCGTCCTCCGGGAGCTCTTTCCTCAAGATATACGCGATATACGGTACTGTCCAATCGGGAGTGGTCACTAGAACTTCCATGATCAGGTCGACCACTGCTGGGACTTCAACCTCAGTCGGATCCGTAACACTCTTAGGTTGCGGAGCTTCGTCGGTGAAAGGATCTTCTATGACTGATGGAGTATGGACATGCTCCAAGAACACATCACTGGGGATGGCTTCTCTCTTGGATCCTATCTTCGCCAAATCATCACCTGCTTGATTCTTCAGTCGGGGTATATGGTGGAGCTCTAACCCTTCGAATTTCTTTTCGAGCTTCCTCACTGCATTGCAGTATCTAGTCATGGCTGGGTTTCTAACGTCCCACTCCTTCATCACCTGATTGACCACCAAATCTGAGTCGCCATAAACCATAAGGCGACGGATGCCGAGTGAAATGGCCATGCGCAACCCATACAAAAGTGCTTCATATTCTGCTTCATTGTTGGAGGAATCAAAGTGGATTTGGAGCACATATCTGAGCTCATCTCCTCGGGGGGAAACCAAAACAACCCCAGCACCAGAACCATTTAACATCTTAGAGCCATCAAAGAACATGGTCCAATGCTCCGAGTGAACTTGAGTCGGCTGCTGTTGTTCAATCCACTCGGCAAGGAAATCTGCTATAGCCTGGGACTTAATGGCTTTCTTTGCCTCAAATTTGATATCAAGGGGAAGGAGTTCAATCGCCCATTTAGCCACTCGACCAGTTGCATCTCTTTTGTGCAGAATCTCTGACAATGGTGCGTCGCTGACGATTGTAATGTCATGATCAGAGAAATAATGAGCAACCTTCTTCATGGTCATGTAGATCCCATATACGAGCTTCTGATAATGAGGATATCTTTGCTTCGATGGGGTCAAAACTTCAGAGAGATAATACACTGGGCGCTGAACTTTGAAGGTTTTACCTTCCTCTTCCCGCTCGACCGTAAGTACTGTACTGACGACCTGTCCTATGGCTGCAATATAAAGCAACAGAGGCTCTTTGCTGATTGGAGCAGCAAGCACCGGCTGGGTGGAGAGCAGAGCTTTTAGCTCGGCAAACGCTGCATCAGCTTCTAGAGTCCACTTGAACTTGTCTGCCTTCTTCATCAGTCGGTAAAGAGGCAACGCCTTTTCACCGAGGCGAGAGATGAACCGACTTAACGCGGCCAAGCATCCAGTAAGCTTCTGGACATCGTGCACATGCACAGGGCGTTTCATTCGGAGTATGGTGCCAACTTTTTCTGGGTTAGCATCGATTCCTCGTTCTGAAATGAGAAAACCGAGTAACTTTCCACCAGGTGACTTTGATGGATTAAGCTTGATATCATACCTCCTGAGATTGGCAAATGTTTCAGCTAGATCAGTCAACAGGTCGGAACCCTTTCATGACTTCACCATGATATCATCCATGTACACTTCCACATTCCGACTGATTTGAGTAAGTAAACACTTTTGAATCATTCTCATGAACGTGGCTCTGGCATTCTTGAGACCGAATGGCATGGTGATATAGCAGAAGCACCCGAATGGAGTGATGAAAGCTGTTTTGATTTCGTCAGGTCCATACAGATGGATCTGATGATACCCGGAATAAGCATCTAAAAAAGACAATCTCTCGCACCCCGCAGTCGAGTCGACAATTTGGTCGATGCGAGGGAGAGGAAAATGATCTTTTGGGCAGGCCCAATTGATATGTTTGAAATCAATGCACATGCGAAGTGAATTGTCCTTCTTGGGAACCATGACGACATTGGCGAGCCACTCGGAGTGGTATATCTCTCGGATAAACTCTGCTGCAAGGAGTCGAGCCACCTCCTCGCCAATGGCTTTTTTCTTCTGAACGGCGGACCGTCGAAGATGTTCTTTAACAGGTTTCGCTTTTGAGTCGACTCTAAGGTGATGCTCAGCCAGCCCCCTGGGAACACCCGGCATGTCAGCTGGCTTCCATGGAAAGATGTCCCAGTTCTCACGGAGGAACTGGATGAGCGCTTCTTCCTATTTAGAGTCGAGTGTTGTGGAAATATGGGTCGGAGCTGCGTTGGGGTCAGTCGGGTGGATATGAACTGGCTTCGTCTCCCCAGACGACTGGAACGCTGACTCTGTGGCGGTCTTCTTGGCTCGCAACAAATCACTCGGATCTGCATTTTTCTTGTATCCTTCCAGCTCTACCACTGTTATCTGGTCATCCGCAATCTTCAAGCCTTTCTAGAAACACTCTTCTGCCTTCTTCCGGCTGCCAGTGATAGTGATCACACCTTCGGGGCCATGCATCTTTAATTTGAGGTACACATAACATGGTCGAGCCATGAAGCGGGCATAGGCTGGTCTTCCCAAAATAGCGTGGTAACTGCTTTGGAAATCCACGACCTCAAATGTCAGCTTCTCTTTGCGGAAATGCTTCGAGTCGCCGAACACTACATCCAGAGCTATTTGGCCGAGTGACTCAGCCTTCTTTCCAGGGATGACTCCGTGAAAACTCATGTTGCTGGACCTGAGCCTGGACATCGGAATGCCCATTCCCTTGAGCGTCTCTGCATACAATATATTCAATCCACTGCCACCATCCATCAATACCTTCGTCAGTCGAGTGCCTTCGACGACTGGGTCGACCACCAGCGCTTGCCTCCCAGGGGTGGCAATGTGAGTAGGGTGATCGGACTGGTCGAACGTAATGGGAGTTTGTGACCATTTCAGATAGCTTGGTGTCGCCCGGGCGACCATATTTACCTCTCGGTTGATCACTTTCAGTCGACTTTTGCTCTCTACATCAGCAAAAATCATCAGGGTGGAATTGACATGAGGGTACCCTCCATCACTGTCCTCCTTGTCCGACTCCTTCTCTTTGTCCTTGGGCTGTTTTCCTTGAAACTGCTGGATTAAGAGCCGGCACTGGCGAGTGGTATGTTTCGGGTAGATGAAGTTACCCTCTTCGTCTTTCTTCGTGTGGATATGACACGGTAGATCCATCACGTCATTACCTTCTTTATCCTTTATCTTCTTGGGGTTCCAAGATCCTTTGGGATTCCCTTTGAATTTGCCCTGAGTCACGGCCAGAGCCTCTCCAGGAGCAGCTGGCTCGGCCTTCCGCTTCTGCTTCCGACTGGAGTTTCCTTTTTCCGATTGATTCGGCTTATACTTGCCACTCCGGAGCCTGTCCTCTTCTTCACCATTAGCGTATTTGGTGGCAATCTCCATCATTCGACTCAGGGTCATATCTCCGGTTCGACCAAACTTTAGGCTCAACTCTCTGTTCTTGACACCATCCTTGAAGGTGCAGACCTCTTGATGGTCTGACACATTCTCCACAGTATGATGCAAACTGATCCATCTCTGGATGTAATCTCTCAATGTTTCACTCGACTTTTGTACGCAGACTTGCAGCTCTGTCAATCCGGTCGGTCGCTTGCAAGTTCCCTCGAACGTCCTGACGAACACTCGAGAAAGATCTTCCCAGGTGTAAATGCTGCTAGGAGCTAACTGATTCAACCATGCCCTGGCCGAACCCTCTAGCATGAGTGGCAAATGCTTCATGGCCACCTCATCATTACCACCACCAATCTATACCGCCACTCGATAGTCTTCAAGCCAAGTTTCAGGCTTGGACTCTCCGGTGAATTTACTTACCCTAGTCGCCAACCTGAAGTTGGGGGGTATCACTGCGCCTCTGATGGCTTTGCTAAAGCATTCTGGACCTGAAACATGGACTCGGCTGCTAGTGGGCACATCTCTGTCATGGCCACCTCTATGAGCTCTATTCCGATCGACCAAACCTTGCACGTTGATGGATCTCGCATCAAAGCCTGGTTCTCTGGGGTCGACCGGAGCTCTCCGCCCAACACTGAGCTGGCGCCTGTCATCTTGCTGCCGATGGGCGTTAGACCCACTTCTCGGGAAGGAGTGGGCACTCGACACCTATCATCACGATCAAATCGGTCATCATAGTGGTCCCGCTGGCCTTCACGTCCCACGCGCCTCGGAGGTGACCTTGGGCTGTTAGCCGACTAAACAGTATTCACAGCGACGGATCGACTGTGAATCCTGTTGCGCGACTGTGACACAGCTGAATTCTGATCTCCTGCCGCCCGGAGCAAATCCCTGATCTGCATCAAGCCTCTTCCAGCCTCCGACTGAGAGGGCTGAATTGACTCTGCTATACGGGCTGCAGCTGCCAAATTCTGAATCGGGGTGCGATATACCTGAGTCGGTTACGGAAAGAGCTGACGTCGGCTGGAGTCGGGTACTCATTGATGCGCGCGCTCGTCGAGTGCTCGCTGCAGGTTCTCTAGTCGAGTGCGTTCAGCCAAGTTGGCCAAACGCGCCTCTTCCAAGGCACGAGCCTCAGGAGTTTCTCCTGTGATGGGAGTATGCAGGGCATCCATGTTCCGGCGGCGAAGATCTTCCCTCTGCTGAGAAGTGAGTGGCTCGGGCCGATACTCTTCATGGGCCTGAGCGGGGTCGCCCCCATCGTCCATCCCGTCGTTGCGGGGGAAACCGGGAGGGCTATGAGGCCCATTGACCATCAGGACCTCCGCCGCTGGATCACTGCTATCGCACTCGGATGCAGTCTCTACGGAGCCAGTCGACAGATCGAACAGGCCGTAGAGAGATTCATCGGGCTCAATTGCCGCGACTTGGGTGGTGGCCGATTGGCGAGCCACTGCGTGTCTCACCCATCACTGAAGCCTCGACTGACCGGAGCGCTTGCGCTGGCGGGAGACAGGGAGGGAGGACAGCATAGGAGTCGACCGGTATGGGGTCGACGGCTGCCGCAGCAGGACGCCGCGGGACACACGTCCGAAAGTGCGTCGCCCCGCGGACGGGGAGCGCGTCGATGTCGAGTGGTGCCTCCTGGAGCCAAGTGGAGTCGTCAGCGATGAAAGCGAGCGCACCGAGACAGATCTCGCGGCCCTCGACCAGAGCTCCGCCAGAAACCATGATGAAGGCAATCAGACAAATTGCAACTTCTCCAAAAAGTCGCTAAGACACCTGCCCCAAGGTGGGCGCCAACTGCCGTGGTTCTAAGTCTGACAGTAGAATGGGAGGTAGGTATGGAGAGGCAAGATCCTAGCTATGGAGTAGTTGTACACACGAGTGTTTTACGAGTTCAGGCCCTTCTCGGAGGAAGTAATAGCCCTACGTCTCGGAGCCCAGAGGCGGTCGACTGGTTTATGTGTATATGAGTTACAGGGGTGCGAACCCTTTACACTGAGGAGGGGGGTGGCTTATATAGAGTCCGCCAGACCCCTCCGGCCCTCAGTTATGCAGGGTTTAAAGTACATTAAGATAGGGGGTTACTGGTAACGCCCTCATAAAGTGCCATGAAGACTATTAAAGCTACTTAATGACAGACCGTTGCGTGCTGAGTGACTTTAGGTCTCCTGGCCGTCGAGTGGTTAGCTTCATGGTCGAGTGGCTATCTTCAACGTCGAGTGTCCTTGAGTTCGTCGAGTGAAGTCCCTCTTGGTCGACTGGAAGGTAGCTTCTTCGAAGGATGTCCTTGGGTAGGGTATCCTAGATAGGTTCATGACCCTACCCTAGGTACATGACTTCATCAGCAAGCACATGCATATTACATTCATCAAAATCATCATGTGCAACAGTAAAAGGCAACCCATCAATATAATCCTTAGTAAGCACAAACTTCTCCGATATAGTGTAGTTGGGAGAATTGAAAAAGATAATAGGACTATCATGCGTGGGTGCAATAGCAACAATTTCATGTTTAGCATAAGGAACTATAGCAGGTTCATCTCCATAAGCATAATTCATATTGGCATCTTGGCCACAAGCATAGCAAGCATAATCAAAATGGGATATTTCAAGAGAATCAACGGGATCATAGCAATCATCCTTCGGTAAGGACGAAGGGGAATTAAACAATGTATGAGTTGAAGAGTTACTCTCATTAGAAGGTGGGCACAGGTGATCAATCTGCTCTTCCTCCTTTTGTTCTTCGCTCTCCTCATCATCTTTTTCATCCAATGAGCTCATAGTTTCATCAATTTCTTCTTCCATAGCTTCCTGCAAAATATTAGTCTCTTCTTGGACAGCGGACAATTTCTCAATATATAGTTTAACATAGGCATTAGAAGCATAATTATCATAACAATATTCAAGTATGGCAAAATTTTCAGATTTGTAGAGAGTAGCATCATACTTTTCAATCAAAGAAGCAATTTCATAAGCACCCTTGAAACCAACAAATTCTTCAATTTATTGAACATCATTGTAATTATAAACACCCTTAGCATATGAAGATACGATTCCATTATCAATAAACTCACATTGGTAGGGAAGGTGTTTCTTGGGGTTTTCAAAACAACAAGTAATATCATATATTTCACATAAATTCCAAGCATAGCATTGCAAACGATGAATTTGGTCCAGTAAAAGTTTCCCTTTTTCAGATATACAGTGTCGCACATAACAAGCATGCTCATCTAAAGATTTGCCCTCAACTAAGCTAGTTGGGGTTTTAGCACGAGCACAAAGGGATCAAAGATGATCCAAGTAAAAAGCTTCAGGAGTGTGATAGATTTTGAGTGCTTCTTCAACCATTGGTTCAGTAGGTACGACTAATTTTTTTGGTATTTTGAGTTTCCTACCCATAACTAAAGATAGAAAACAACTAAGAACAGCTAATAAAAATTACTTAGTGATAAAGCAAATAAGCACACACGAGAATATTCACCCCACGCTATGACTCCCCGGCAACAGCGCCAGAAAAAGGTCTTGATAACCCGCAAGTATATGGGATAGTTGTAGCCTCTTTTGATAAGTAAGAGTGTCGAACCCAAGAGGAGCTAAAGGTAGAAAAAATACTCTCTCAAGTCCTATTGGCCACTGATACGACTCTACGCACGCTTGACGTTCGCTTTACCTAGAACAAGTATGAAACTAGAGGTACTTTGTAGGTGTGATAGGATAGGTTTGCAAGAATATAAAGAACGCGTAAATAAAAAGTAGGGGCTGTTTAGATAAAGATGCAATAAAGTAAATATAGCGAGTGTGGAAAAGTGGTGGTAGGAGTTATGAAAGTGTCCCTAAGCAATTGACTACGTTACTAGACCGATAGCAAGTTTTATGTGGGAGAGGCATAAGCTAACATACTTTCTCTTCTTGGATCATATGCACTTATGATTGGAACTCTAGCAAGCGTCCTCAACCACTAAAGATTCATTAAGGTAAAACCCAACCATAGCATTAAAGCATCAAGTCCCCTTAATCTCGTACGCAACAATCCCCTTACTCGGGTTTAAGCTTCTGTCACTCTAGCAACCCACTATAAGCGAATCATGAACGTATTGCAACACCCTACAGCGGGAATCCCTCACACTTGCGCGACACAGAGGGCACAATAGGACAGCAACATAACCACAAGCAAATTAAACCAATCATAGCAATTCATCAACCACCAATAGGACAACAAAAATCTACTCAGACATCATAGGATGGCAAAATAATATGAAGCACAAAGCACCATGTTCAAGTAGAGGGTACAACGGGTTGCGGGAGAGTGGACCGCTGAATATAGATGGGGGAAGGTGATGGAGATGTTGGTGAAGATGATGGAGGTGTTGGTGAAGATCGCGGTGATGATGATGGCCCCGGGCGGCGTTCCGGCGCCACCAGAAGCAAGGGGGAGAGAGCCCCCTTCTGCTTCTTCTTCCTTGACCTTCTCCCTAGATGGGAGAAGGGTTTCCCCTCTGGTCCTTGGCTCCCATGGCCTGGGAGGGGCGAGAGCCCCTCCGAGATTGGATCTATCTCTCTGTTTCTGCGTTCTCAGATTCTACCCCTTCACCGTTTCTTTAATATCCGGAGAGCCGTAACTCCGATTGGGGTGAATATTTTGCCCAGATTTTTCTCGTAAAATTAGCTTTCCTGCGACAAAATAAGAGCTTAAACCGCCTTACAGGCCCCCAGGAGAGTCCAGGGCACGCCTGCCTCCCTGGGGCGTGCCCCCTATCTCCTGGCCCCCTCGGGCACCGTCTCGCGTTGATTTTACTTCCCAAAAATCATAAATATTCCAAAATAATTCTCCGTCTGTTTTCATCCCGTTTGGACTCCGTTTGATATGGGATTTCTGTGAAACATAAAACATGCAATAGACAGGAACTGGCACTGGGCACTAGATCAATATGTTAGTCCCAAAAACTAGTATAAAAAGTTGCCAAAAGTATATGAAAGTTGTAGAATATTGGCATGGAACAATCAAAAATTATAGATACGACGGATACGTATCACTCTTCCATGGCGCGGGCGCAAGCCTCGAGAGAAGTCACGAGCGAGGCCGCCGCACACACATCGGCTTCGTCGCGCTGAAGTCTCCCGAGGTTAATGGCAACCTTCAGCTGCTGCCACTCATGCGCCAGGCGGTGGCTTTCTGCCTCAAGCCTGGTGTCGACATTGGTGAGCTCCCCACCAAGATGGATCATCACAAGCATTACCTCACCGAAGATCTCAAAGTGCATGACACTGCGCCCACGAGCAAGCGCGAGCGCGTCGCCAAGACCCTCGTCGGCCCCGGAGGCTACCGGGGAGGCGCTGAGTGCCCCGCCAACCTCCGGCCGGGGGCTGGCCGGTGTAGCCCCATAACCTGAAGACGAAGGCCGCCCAAGGGGCACCCCCTGCTAGCAATGACAAGAGGAAGGATCGCCGGTGCGTCCCCCATCTTGCAGGCTGAGTCGCGGGGCGAGGGAGCAGGGAGCCCGGTTCCGGGGCACCCTCGCAGCTTCGCGACAGCTGGAGTCAGCCCCACACCATGCGCAGGACCAGGGTGCCGGGGGCTGTGTGCGGGCGTCAGGCTGGGATCCTTGGGGGCGCCCGCCTCCCAAGATTTCGCCTTCGTGGGAGCCCTGTAAGGCCCTGGTTAGGATAAAACACGGTGCGCAAGGAATCAAGAGCAAAGGTACTTACTCATCTGCAGCCACGTATCTCCTCGGCTTCAATGGCTGACGGGTGCCATCGCTGCGGCACGGGGACCTCTTCCTCTTCAGGAGCTACTCAAGGCACAGGCGGGGCCGACCGGACACCAACGGGCGATCCTCGGGAGGAGGAGTGTTTGGCGGGGCAGCCGGGGCAGGGATCCCAGCGCCAGGGGCGCCAGGCGGGATCTTCTGGTTTACGGCTCCTGAGCCATTGGTGGGCTCCTCGCTGTCGGTAGCCACTTCGATGCAATCGCCCCGGACGTCAGGGGCCTCCGCCTCCAGAGCTTGGGGTTGCACCAGCTCCGCGGCGACCCCCTTCAGGGCCTTAGGAGCCCCGATCTCCTGGGTCCTCGTTGACACCAAGCCTCTGGAGGAGCCCTCAACAGTTGTAGGCCGCATGCGCTCCCCTGCTTCCGCACTTGGGGCGCACGTAGCAGGATCGAGTAGAAGGGGAGCCATGAAGACGCGGTTCTCGCGGGGCCCCTCAAGGCCCTCCGGAAGCAACCCCCACTCGTCGTACAGAGGCGAGCAGGGGGCTGAATGCACTGGCATCCATGAGCAGCCACAAATTCTAGAATGCCTTCGCAACAGGCGAGAGCTGGAAGTCGATTCCCGAACTGGCAGTTGGGGCCATAGCTTCGAAGGTCACGCACCCAGAGCATTGGCGGGCGTCGACCAACCGAAGCAAGAAGAAATTGTGAAACAAGGCCACAGAAGGAGTAATGCCGACCATGGCCTCGTAGAGGAAGGCGAAGACGGTGAGAAGGATAACAGAGCGGGGGTCTAGGTGCAGCAGGTGGATCTGGTAATGCGATATCATAGCATTGAAGAAGGGGGAGAAGGGAGGAATCAGCCCCGCGAGAAGAGCATAGAGATAGATGGGGATCTCGGTGGCACTCATCTCAATCACTCGCCAAGATGCAGGGTGGACGACCGTCGCCCTCCACTCATTGGAATCGGCTGCCAGCGCATGGCGGACCTTGTCCAGCCCCTCCTGATTGATCACCGTCGATTACTCGAGGGCTGGCTCCAAGGCCGGCGGAGGACCGGCCGGGGGCGCGCCTTCCCCTTCTTCTTCCTCGGCTAGGGGGCCATGACGAGTGCCAAAAGAGGGGCGAGGCGCCGGCGTCGGTTCTATGCGCGGGGCGGCAAGACTGGAAAGGAAGAAACAAGGGCCGAGCACGACGATCTGCAAAGGGCGAGCTACACTGACAACGGGCGACCACTAGGTCTGGCAGATATCAAGGCGGCATGGGGAAGTGGAGACGCCCATGTCCCATCAACCGCCATGTGTCATCAAGGCTGCAGGCGGTTAGGGCCCGCGGCGCTCTGCACTTTCCCTTTGGCTTCACCTGGAAGCCAAATCCGAGCGTGCCTTGGGCCCTGGGGCTACTGTTGGCGTCCTGGATATGGGGGTATCCAGCCCTGCCTGCCTGCGGCCCACCACGTGGCTCCATCCACGGCCTGGTATGGCCCAGCTTCAGCATCAATAGCACAAGACCCTCGCGAGGGGCAAAGCCTCATGAGGCAGACGACGCCAAGACCCCCGAGGGGATTGGCCTCCTTAGGCTGGCTCCCGAGGGGCGGAGAGTTCTATGCAAGGTATACCTCACGAGGCTCAGCTGACGTGAGTCATGACGATCAAGGCCAGGCGGGCGCCAGGCAGGCGCAGAGCACGGGTTTCCTCTTCGGTGCAAAGGAGGCAAGCCACAGGCACGAAGTCCCGAGGAATCAGCCAAAGGTTTCCATTCCGGTGCAACGAGACCAAGACCGCCAGGACGACAGGACGGAGGTCATCGACGAGCCCACCGCAGCATCACGGCTAGAGGCTTTTCGCAAGAGAAGACTACTTTTGTCAGGGTAAGCTGTACTACTTGTCCCCTTTCAAATCCGGCTGTTGTGGGATCCCTTCCCGCCAACATTTGGGAAGAGGACCAAGGCCACTATAAATAGGGCTTAGCCACAACCATAGAGGGTATCGAGTTCATACCCCCTCAGCTCCCTTGAGCTCAATAACACCTCACCTCCTGAGGCCAGTTCATCCACTGTACTAGTTCATCCTCAGCCCTCGAGGCAATTCTCATTTATTCCATAAAAAATCCTCGTGGAGTTTCAGCTCATTTGGAGTTGTGCAGAATAGGTAGCTTGACGTAGCCTTTTCAGGTCCAGATTTCCAGCCGCCAGAATTCTCCACCTTTGTGTATACCTTGCATATTATGAGAGAAAATGCATTAGAATTGCTCCAAAAAGCATTATTATACAATAAAACAACATAGATAACAGTAGGAAAACATGATGCAAAATGGACGTATCAATGACACATTGATATGTATAGAAAATGGATAGTTATGGCATATACTCATATATGATGCTTAAACTAAGCAGATGGTGGTGTAACAAAGTAGAAGTAATGCAAGAGGTCATATGCAAAATATGTGCGACCAATACAACCTTGCCAGGTTAGAGCAAGCACCTTGATGGGTGAATAAGATAGGACATCCTCCACCATGCCAAGTTTGTTAGCCAGTGGATAGTTCCTCAATATTCCTCTCATGCGCCAATTCTCATATTCATTTTGATCATGTTCAATACCTGACATGCATGAAAGCATAAAAACAAGCGAGATTATATTTGTAATGCAGAAGTGATTCTAATCCAATACTGCCTCCATGTAAACCCCTTTGTGCTATCTCTACAATTCTTCTGAGAGATGCCATGCATGATGTAATTTGGTGCGTGCATTAATACAATGTGTCCTACTACTCAAAATATGAGAGCTCCAGAAGTGATGATACTTCGCAGATGACAACTTCAACATATAGTAAAGAAGAACAAGTCGACCTGACATGACAGATTCAAAATATACTAAGGGAGAACAACTCGACCTGACCAGTCGACCGCAAATGTCTCTGCTACTCTTCCCAACAAGAACATACTTATTAAAGAAGACAAGATGATCATGTTAAAGAAGAGTAGAAGAGCAAGCATATTGAAGATATTACAAGTCTTTCTATACAATGTCTGTTGCCCACCCATGATGAACCAGGGCGCACAGACAAATAATATTCCTTCCGGCCTCTCCTTATGTGGCTCGCATGCATTTCGAAACTAAAGTAGGAACATTTAGCTGACCGATTAAACATGTCTCAGTTTTACTAATATCATCATAATATCATATTCGAATTTGTACAACTAAGCTTGTTTAGCTCAATGGGTGGAGCAGCGCTATTACGACACAAACCACGTAGGCTGATCGTGGTCATCATAAAATGGGGAAACCGTAAGCATGATGAGTATAGTGTTGACCGTGGTAGTGGGATGGTAGATCTGAAGCTGCAAACCACACAAAGGGTAGTTAGGAACTGTTGTTTGCTTTGAAATAACACCTAAGATTTGGTATGGACAAGAAAGTACAGTCAACAAGTGACAAAGAAATGCAATTCTGTTGTCTCTCTATATGTCGCGACAAGCATTTGGAAACTCAAGTGGGACCTTTAGCTAACCAATTAAATGTGTCTGTTAACTAATATCAATACCATATCACAATCATATTTGAACAAGTAAGCTTTGGAATTATGAGTGCTGTGTTGTTTAGCTTGAAGGGTGGAGTACTGCTAGTACGACAGAAAGCACCTACGCAGATCATGGTAGGGTAGATAAAGGGGAAAACCCTAAGCATCAAGAGTAAAATCAGGAAAGTGGAACTAGCTGGACCATTTGGGCTTGTATTGCCGGTATGGCAAAAAAGGGTTCGGCGCCAAAAGGGGCAGCTCTATTCAACTGAAGGCACACTACTGTTACTATCAGTCTAGACTATCAAAGATGACATAGCTCCCAACATTTCCCGGATATTATGGCAGACCATCTAGAATCGTTGAAAGCATCCATCTGAAGCGACCCAATAGACCTGTCAACTGCAAATGTCCCTGCGCCACTTCCTGACAAGGAACAAATTGTACTACTCCCTCCGTTCTTAAATATAAATCTCTTAGAGATTCGAATGCAGACTACATACGGAGCAAAATGAGTGAATATACACTGTAAAATATGTCTATATACATCCATATGTAGTTCTTATTGGAATATCTAAAAAGACTTATGTTTTACCGAAAAAGGCTTTCGCCCCGCTTTAGAAATAAAGCAACGATGAACAACACCCGGTACAAACGCACGCCACCACAACACACGCACGCACCCAAGGCAGTTTAGGAATGGAGGAAGTAATATACTTATTAAGAAGAACAGAAGAGGAACATGATAACAAAGAGCAAGCATATTTCTCTACTTTTTTCTCTACTCTTATACTCTTACCTCTACTCTTATAGAAAACAGAGTTGGTGATGATGCTGTGCCTGCCATCCTACAATGTAGGTCGTCCGATTTATATCTGACGGATAGGAAGGAAACTATGGCAATTTTGCAAAAAGATACGCACACCCCTCTCCACATTTGCAAATAAGGTCTTCCCTACTTCATCCTTTTCTCCCACAAGATAAACTACTCATACAAATGCATCTTGATGTTCCATGCAACGCACGGGCATCTTGCTAGTTAGATAATACAATGTGTGTTGCCCACCCATGATGAACCAGAGTGCACAGAGAAATGCAAATCCATGATTTTTGAAATGAATATAGGAACATTAGCTGACCAACTAAATGTTCTATGTTTTAGTAATATGAGCATCATATCAGGTTTGTATTTCAATAACTAAGCTTTGGAATTATGAGTGGCATGCTGTTTCGCTTGATGGGTTGAGGTCTTGAGGAGCAGTGCTAGCACGACATGAAGCACCTACGATGATGGTAGTGAATATAAAGGGGGAAACAATAAGCTTCACAAGTATAGTGACCGTGCCATGGCGGATCTGAAGGTGCAAACCGAACAAAGGCGACTTCACAACCAATGTTTGCTTTCAACTAGCCATTACGATTTGGTACAGACAAGAAAAGTACAGTAAACAAGTTACAATATATTTTCTAGGAGAGATCAATAACTTAAGCAGATATGAAAGAGTACCACCTCTCTTGCGACGCCGTGTAGGCCCCTATTGATACGTTGAGGGTGTTGCCGGTGCGATGGCTGTCGGCGTCACGAAAGAAGACTTTAGACGGCAGACGACCGGGTCGGGGGGAAAGTATTCTTGCTGTGGATGAGGCGGTCGTAGGAGCAGCAACGGAAAGGAGGCTGCCGCCGCCGATGAAGCAAGAGGATGCGATGAAAGAATCCTTGTCCGGCGCCGTGGAGGAGAGACGTCCATATCTTGCAGTCGACAACAGGGTAGGGGTAGCGGCTCCGGCAAGGTGGAGGATGGGGTGGCGAACGGAGGAGGCTGGCCAGATTGGGGAGGTTGTTGTGGCGCCGACGATGTATGAATGGGAAAATGGTGGGGAGGGGAGATCTCAAACTTTGGGACGCGCTTGTCTGAAATGTGGGAAAGTTACGAACTTATCCCCCATTTAAAATTTCAGACATCTCGTTGGTCTGGGAGAGGACGGTAATCTCGCATCTCCCCAATATTTGCCGGTAGCAATTTTGGGCGAGGAAAGGGTGTTCTGTCGCCCACGATTGGCGCCCACGGTGTACGAACGGGGCTTACAGGTAGGGGGGTTGTGTCACGTCTGTGGGAAGTTACACATCTGCCCCTATTTAAAATATTTGCCTACAACGATTTCGGACGAGGAGAGTTTGTTTTGCCGCCCACCGTGTATGAATGGGGAAATGGAGGGAGAGACACAGGTCTTTCGGACGAGCTTGAATCAAATGTGTTTTGCTGCCCACGTTTGGCGCCCACTGTGTCTGAATGGGCTCAGAGGCAGTCATGTCATGTCTGATTGAAGTTACTAGTCTACCCCTATCGACAGCAGTGGAAATCGAGTTGATTAGGATGTGAAGTGTCACGGGTAGATGCTACCTCTTGAGCTTGTGTTGGTTTTCCCTTGAAGAGGAAAGGGTGATGCAGCAAACTAGCATAAGTATTTCCCTAAGTTTGAGAACCAAGGTATCAATCCAGTAGGAGACAACGCACAAGTCATCGAATACATGCACAAATAATCAACAACTGCCACCCAACGCGATAAATGGGTTGTCAATCCCTTCACAGTCACTTGCAAAAGTGAGATCTAATAGAGATAGATAAACGGTAAAGTAAATAATTTTGGTATTTTTGGTTTATAGATTGGAAAGTAAAAGATTGCAAAATAGTAGATCGGAAACTAGTAAGATGTAAAAGAGATTCAATGTAATGGAAAAGAGACCTGGGGGCCATAGGTTTCACTAGTGGCTTCTCTCAAGATAGCAAATATTATGGTGGGTGAACAAATTACTGCCAAGCGAATGATAGAAAAGCGCAAAGTTATGACGATATCTAAGGTAATGATCATGAACATAGGCATCATGTCCGTGTCAAGTAGACCGAAATGATTTTGCATCTACTACTATTACTCCACACATCGACCGCTATCCAGCATGCATCTAGAGTATTAAGTTCATAAAGAACGGAGTAACGCATTAAGTAAGATGACATGATGTAGAGGAATTAACTCAAGCAATATGATGAAAACCCCGTCTTTTTATCCTTGATGGCAACAATACAATACATGCCTTGCTGCCCCTACTGTCACTGGGAAAGGACACCACAAGAGTGAACCCAAAGCTAAGCACTTCTCCCATTGCAAGAAAGATCAATCTAGTAGGCCAAACTAAATCGATAATTCGAAGAGACTTGCAAATATATCAAATCATGCATATAATAATTCAGAGAAGAACCTAATAATATTCATAGATAATTTGATTATAAATCCACAATTCATCGGATCTTGGCAGACACCGCAAAAGAATATTACATCGAATAGATCTGCAAGAACATTGAAGAGAACATGGTATTGAGAATCAAAGAGAGAGAATAAGCCATCTAGCTAATTACTATGGACCTGAAGGTTTGTGGTAAACTACTCACGCTTTATCGGATAGGTAATGGTGTTGATGTAGAAGCCCTCCGTGATCGAATCCCTCTTCGGCAGGACGCCGGAAAAGGCCCCTAGATGGGATCTCACGGGTACAGAAGGTTGCGGCGGTGGAAAAGTGGTTTCGTGGCTCTCCTGGATGTTTTCAGGGTATAAGAGTATATCTAGGCAAAAAAACTAAGTCAGGGGAGCTACAAGGGGCCCACGAGGTAGGGGGCGTGCCCTACCCCCTAGGCGTGCCCTCCTGCCTCTTGGCCGCCTCGTTGCATCGCCGACTTCATCTCCAAGTCTTCTGGTTTCCTTTCGGTCCAAGAAAGATCATCACGAAGGTTTCATTCCGTTTGGACTCCGTTTGGCATTCCTTTTATGTGAAACTCTAAAATAGGCAAAAAAACATAAACTGGAATTGGCCCCTCGGTTAATAGGTTAGTCCCAAAAATAATATAAAATATCATATAAATGCATATTAAACATCCAAAATAGATAATATAATAGCATGGAACAATAAAAAATTATAGATATGTGGGAGACGTATCAAGCATCCCCAAGTTTAATTCCTGCTCGTCCTCGAGTAGGTAAATGATAAAAACAAAATATTTGATGTGGAATGCTACCTAACATATTTATCAATGTAATTTCCTTTATTGTGGCATGAATGTTCATATCTGAAAGATTCAAAATAAAAGTTTAATATTGACATAAGAAATAATAATACTCCAAGCATACCAACAAAGCAATCATGTCTTCTCAAAATAACATTGCCAAAGAAAGCTATCTATACAAAATCATATAGTCTGGCTATGCTCTATCTTCATCACTCAAAATATTTAAATCATGCACAACCCCGGTTTCAGCCAAGCAATTGTTTCATACTTTAGTATTTTCAAACTTTTTCAACTTTCACGCAATACATGAGCGTGAGCCATGGACATAGCACTATAGGTGGAAGAGAATGGTGGTTGTGGAGGAGACAAAAAGGAGAAGATAGTCTCACATCAACTAGGCATATCAATGGGATATGGAGATGCCCATCAATAGATATCAATGTGAGTGAGTAGGGATTGCCATGCAACGGATGCACTAGAGCTATAAGTGTATGAAAGCTCAAAAAGAAACTAAGTGGGTGTGCATCCAACTCGCTTGCTCACGAAGACCTAGGGCATTTTGAGGAAGCCCATCATTGGAATATACAAGGCAAGTTCTATAATGTAAAATTCCCACTAGTATATGAAAGTGACAACATAGGAGACTCTCTATTATGAAGATCATGGTGCTACTTTGAAGCACAAGTGTGGAAAAAGGATAGTTACATTGTCCCTTCTCTCTTTTTCTCTATTTTTTATTTTATTTTATTTGGGTCTTCTCTTTTTTATGGCCACTTTTTTTATTTTCTTTTTTTATTTTTCGTCCGGAGTTTCATCCCTACTTGTGGGGGAATCATAGTCTCCATCATCCTTTCCTCACATGGGACAATGCTCTAATAATGAAGATCATCACACTTTATTTACTTACAACTCAGTACTTAGAACAAAATTTGACTCTATGTGAATGCCTCCGGTGGTGTACCGGGATGTGCAATGATTCAGGAGTGACATGTATGAAAGAATTATGAACGGTGGCTTTGCCACAAATATGATGTGAACTACATGATCATGCAAAGCAATATGAAAATAATGAAGCATGTCATAATAATTGGAACGGTGGAAAGTTGCATGGAAATATATCTGGGAATGGCTATGGAAATGCCATAATAGGTAGGTATGGTGGCTGTTTTGAGGAAGGTAATGGTCGGCGTATGGTACCGGCGAAAGTTGTGCGGCACAAGAGAGGCTAGCAATGGTGGAAGGGTGAGAGTGCGTATAATCCATGGACTCAACATTAGTCATAAAGAACTCATATACTTATTGCAAAAATCTACAAGTCATCAAAACAAAGTACTACACGCATGCTCCTAGGGGAAGGATTGGTAGGAGTTAACCATCGCGCGATCCCGACCTCCACTCATATGGAAGACAATCAATAAATAAATCATGCTCCAACTTCATCACATAACGGTTCACCATACGTGCATGCTACGGGAATCACAAACTTTAACACAAGTATCTCTCAAATTCACAATTACTCGACTAGCATGACTCTAATATCACCATCTTCATATCTCAAAACAATCATAAAGAATCAAACTTCTCATAGTATTTAACGCACTATATGAAAGTTTTTATTATATCCATATTGGATGCCCATCATATTGGGACTAGTTTTATAACCCAAGAAAATTACCATGCTGTTCTAAAAGACTCTCAAAATAATATAAGTGAAGCATGAGAGTTCGTCAATTTCTATAAAATAAAACCACCACCGTGTCAGTGTACATAAGTTTGGGCCCTTCTGTACCCCTTACTTGTGCACAGGCAGTTGTAGCCGCACATGTGGCCGGGCTTGATGGGGCAGAAGAAGGCATGATAAGAGACCACCAAGGCAGCATTTAAGCCAGTAAACAGAGAATAGAAGACGAGCTGAGCCCCTGGCAAGACCCTTGCCGAGATGGCTCCCGAGGCCCCGACAAGATCCTTGCCGGGGTAATTTGCGAAGCATCAGCAAGGCCACCACCCTTGAGGCTGAGAGCTCTGACACCATCGACAACGTTAGGGCCAAGACTCTGTGGCACATGCGTAGTAGCATGCCGATCTTTGTGAAGACTGGTGGCATGCAGATCTTCGTGGAGACCAGAGGACAAAGCCCCCCGGCAAGGCTCTTGCCAGGGATAACTATAAGACCCCGGCAAGGCTCTTGCCGGGGACAACTGTGGGGCCATAGTGAGGCGCGCACACGACAAGGTGTCACCACCCCACGGCCATTCCAGTGCAACGACAAGCTTGCCAACCAAGCAAGCACCTCCGTGGTGGCATGCCGATCTTCATGAAGATCCTGCCACCGTGCCAGCACAGCGGCTAGCCAGCCAGCGTGGCGTTGCATGCCTCGTCAGCCTGGACGCGTGTCAGGGTAGGGTGAGGTAGTGGCGGACAGGACAGGCTCTATTACCGTCCCCGACAAAGTTGGAGGGCACGTAAGCAGCGCATTTAATGCATTTGTCCTGCAACGTAAGTGATAGGCATGTACACTATAGCTACTTTACACCTCCTTTGTGCCACTATGGCAACCCCTTTGGACATATAAAAGGAGGCCCAAGGCGTACTGGAGGAGGATTCGAACTTTTGGACCAGGCACACATAGCAGCTACCTAAGGTTCAAGAAGACCAAATATACACTCAAAGCAGTACTAGGGATTTTACGTTCCTCAGCGGCCCGAACCTGGGTAAAAATCCCGCGTGCTGATCACCAGACTTGCTCTTTATGCATTCCTGGTCTCCGCCAACCGTAGAAGGGATCCTCGTGATCCGATAGGTGTCGTTTCTCCTGACATCTTTGGCGCGCCGGGTAGGGGCTGGTTGTGCAAATTTGGTCTGGTAGTTAGTACGTCAGTTTCTTCATCACCATGGCTCCGAAAAAGAAGACGATCACGACAATCGGTTTGTCTGGAGCCGGTCTGCCCGTGCCAGCACGGACGGTCGATGGGGTAGACGCTGGTGGCGGAGGAGATCAAGATCATCCACACCATTCTGGTACCAGCAACCAGGCCATCCGCAGCCACGATGACGATCCGCGCACCGCCGCATCCAAGGACGGAGCTGTGCTGCCTATGGGCGGTGCAGGGACCACCAAGGGTAGGGAGACGACCCTGCTGATGCACGCACCGCGGTCCTCCTAGTTCATGCGCGATGAGCAGTGCCGCGACGTTGGTGACCCCGGGCGTCGTCGCGGCAAGAGCCCTCAGCATCATTCTCGAGGTGCGCAGGGCCGACATGGACGCCAAGATGCTGGCGAAAAGGGCGCATGGCCACGGAACCGTGATGGAGCTCCTTCTAATGTAGTTAGAAGTTCGAGCACCTCCTGTTCCATGCTTTTGTCATTGCCAGCCACGCGAGCAGAAGCATTGGCACACGCACAACTACTCCTGGACTTTCCTCCTGCTGCGGAGAGGCAAGAAGAGTGCAGAGCTGCTATCTAAAGGCCCTTATCGGGTAATACAAGTCACCAGGCCCGGCGCAGGCCACCTGGAAGCCGAAGATGGTATTCCAGTGAGTAACTCCTGGAGTATCAAACATCTTCACAAGTTCTACCCATGAGGCGCGCTGGCAAGGCATGTAACCTTGAGTACAGAGCCAGGCGCAGACCCTGTGCACAGTTGAGTAATTGCCAATATAAGATTCCCTCGCATACATGTTTGTCAGGGGGGATAGAGAGTATGGGTACCTACAGACGCCGTTCAAAGTAGCATCTTGCAGAAAAGAACACTACAGTGAAAAGCTAAGTCACGCCAAACTTTGAGTGATTTTCTTTAAATATAAGGTTATTTTCCTCAAATGATTTCGTCTTGTATGGAAAAGTTGCACGCGGAGGAACCCTGCCACAACTAGTAGCGCCCTTGTTCTGTTTCGAGTCCACTCAACGGTTCAAGTGGCTGCAGTAGGAGCGGAAGGTGTCTTGCCGGCAGCGACACCCCCAGCAGGCTGCTAAGGATCCGTTCCTCAATGCGCTCGCGGTAAGGGTGCGCACCATCAAGCCTATCCAAATGATCATAGGGTGTAGTACAACAAAGAGAGATCAATCAGGAAGATAGCATGCATTCAGTTCAAAACATAGCAAGTTATATTACATCAATGGTTGCCGCGTTTCTAACTTAAGATGAAATCGTCTTGGACATGAATTCACAGCGGCAATAAAGATTGGAATGGCTAATCCCGACGCTGGCCTTCCAACCTCTTGACTCCGTCAACACAGCTGATGATGGGCTCAACAATCTCTTCAAGCACCTTGAGGTCCGCGTCCTCTGGCAAGCTCTCGAGTGCTTTGGTGAAGTCGACGCCAGGGTTCCAGTGCACCACCTTGGTGAGCACCTTGAGGAGGACGCCCCGACAAAGCTTCCGGGCCTTGTTGGCCATGTGGGTTGCGCGGTTGGACTGGAGCAGCACCAGGGCATCAAGGACGCACTCAAAGAACATGGCCAGCCTGACACTTTGGCTCACATTCTCTTCCCGGGAGAACTTGAAGCTCGGCATGCCCATGACGGACAGCTGTGTGGTGAGCCTCTTCACAAAATCAACAAGGCGCGCGGTCCAGATCTTCATGCTGTGCACATAATCATTGTGGGTGGCGGCGGCGCTCTTGAGCAGCTGCCTCTCATCCTGGAGGTCCTTGTCCAAGGACGTTTCGCGGGCCCTAGCATCCTTAAGCGTCTCCTCCAGGGTGGCCAGCTTCAGCTTCAGACCAGCAATGGAATCATTGGCTTTGGAGAGCAGTTTGGTTTTGTCAGAAATAGTGACCTGCAGGTCCGTCAAGGTGTCGACGGTTTTGTCTCTATTGCTCTTTAGCGTAGAGACCTCTTTCCTGTGGTCCTCCAGCTCCAGCTCCAGTTTCTCCACCTTGCCGGCCAGCTCGTTCTTGGCGGCCTCCACGGCCTTAGCATCGTCAATGGCCTCCTTCAGCTTGTTGGCATGGTCCAGGGCCAAAGCATCAAGTGCGTCTTTGTGCTCGTGCTTCAGCTCCTAGGTCCGCTGCGCGACAAGTTTCTCGATTTCTTCATCCTTGCCGTGGAGGTTGGGGGAAAGCGCCTCTTCCTGAGAGACAAGGTATTCTTCTTGGGCGTCAAGCAGAACACGACGTTCCCTCTAGGCAGCTTCATCCTTGGCGGCCTATGCAGTAGCTACCTCCTGGGCCTTCTCGACATCAGCCTGCTTCAGGAGGAGATCTTGCCAGCGCTCGCTCATTTGCTCCTGGCTGGCCTTCAGATCTTGCTGGGCCTCGGAGAACCAAGTCTGCACCTGAGCGATGCGCTCCTGGAAATCTACCTCTGCCTAGTTGATGACCGCCGTCCTGGAGTCCAGCTTCTCCTTGCGAGCACGGTTAAGCGCCTGGAGCTTCTGGAAGTTGACGCTCAAGACTTGGAGGAGCTGGTCTTCTTTGGAGCTACCGCCGCTGGCACTTGGCTCATCAACAACTTGGCCCCTGGAAGTGGCAATGATTTCTTCATTGAAAGCCTCCCCTTCGGTTGGTGCTCCGGTGCTCGCGGTTCCAAGGATGCTGACAATCAAGTCATTGCCCACCTTCAGGTATCTGCTCGGGGTAGGGACTTCAGAGGTTGATGGTTGATCATCAACCACCCTCTTCCCAGTAGCAAAGGGCTCCGGGACCGGTGCAGCGTTAGGCGATCCTGTGGCAGAATTGCCGTCAGTACGGTCGCTGGCCTCCTTGATGGCCTCCCTGGCAGGCCCCTTGGTGGCCTCTTCATGCGCATCCTTGGCGGCTTCATCACCAGCAACATTGGCGGCCTCAGTGGCAGCGTCCTTGGTGGTCTCCTCAATGATGGCCTCGATGTCCCTCTAGACCGTCGAAAGGGGATCTGAAGGCCGAAAGGGAAAATGAGGCGCAACCAAAGTCAAAACACAGAAAGGAGAAAAGAAAAAAGAAAGAAAATCGCATGGCAAGGACGACAGGGGACAGAGAGGCAGGAAGCCTACCTGTGAAGAGCTGAGGAGAAGTGGTTCCCTCCCCAACAATGCTTGTTGCCGGGATAGAGCCGCCGGCACCGGTGCTCGCCGTCTCTTCCTCCATGCGCGTGGGCTCGTTGGTGAATGCCCTTGCCGGGGACCCCCTGGGTGGCTTGGTTTACGGAGGCGGCATATCAGGGGTGGCCCTCAGCGGATCCTCCTCTTTGCCGCTCTCCTCCTGCAAACTCGGCAAGGTTAGCACTGAAGATGCACACTCCGACACTCACCAGTGGGAAGTGAGTAATGGACTCACGCTGGGGGCTGAATTGGGGGCTGTGCTAAGGGCTAGCGTCCGGGATGATTGTGATCGTCGCCAGCGCACTTGAAGTGCTTGCCGGGGGCTCGTCGCCCGTCGAGGCCTTGGCCCTCTTCGTCACCCTCTAGGCTAGCGTCTCCGTATCACTACGAAGACAAATCAAGACAAAATCAAGTCAGAATAAAACAATCAAAGCAGAGGATGAGTAAAGAGGCAAGATACTTACTCATCTTCTCCTTCTGGCCCCCTCTTCCTGTTCGAGCTGAAGGATGCAAGGTCAAAATTGACCTCCGCCACGGCGTCTGCGAAAGGAGGAGGAGACAGAGACCTGGGTCTCTTGGCCAAAGAGGTGGTAGCAGCCGCAACTTTCTTCGCTGCCGCGGCTGCGCTCCTCGTCTGGCGCACGGGTTGTGCCTAGGCCTCTTGCCGCTGCACGGCCTTGCCGGCTACCCCCTTGCCGGAGCTCTTGACTGGCTGCCGGAGATGGCCCACCGAAGGACGCATTTCTTCTTTGGGGTGGAGGGCTCGTCCACATCGGTTGCCTCCTCGGCCGACTCCTCGGCTGCCTCTTCAACAAGGGGAACCCCGGCTCCCGCTGACGGTGTCCTGGACTAGGGGGTACTCACCACGTCGTCTCCCGATCAGTTGGATTGGGCCGATGACCCCCATGGCCGTATACTCATGGGCTAGTTCGGACAACCCCTGCCGCATACAACGAAGACTCCACAAGACTTGGCGCCCAAGACTAGGACTCTCCTAAACCCTAGGCCTCTGGTGTCTTATATAAACCGAGGCTAGGCTAGTCAATAGACAACCTCATATTCATTACTATCATCTCGTGGTAGACACATGTACTCTGTACTATCCCCCATATGAATACAATCAAAAGCAGGATGTAGGGTTTTACCTCCATCAAGAGGGCCCGAACCTGGGTAAAATCCCGTGTCCATGTTACCATCATTCCAAGACGCCTAGCTTAGGACCCCTACTACGAGATACGCCGGATATTGAACCGACATTGGTGCTTTCATTGAGAGCCTGCTGGGCGGTCGCCTCGGATCGATGGGATGATCAGGTGATATTTTTTCAATTAGAGGATACCTGGTGGTGGAATGATGATGTCCAGAAGGCGCTTAAAGAGAAGAAAGATTGCTTCAGACGCCTATACCTGGATAGGAGTGCAGACAACATAGAGAAGTACAAGATGGCGAAGAAGGCCGCAAAGCAAGCTGTTGGTGAAGCAAGGGGTCGGGCATATGAGGACCTCTACCAACGGTTAGGCACGAAGGAAGGAGAAAGGGACATCTATAAGATGGCTAAGATCCGGGAGAGGAAGACGAGGGATATTGGCCAAGTCAAATGCATCAAGGACGGAGCAGGCCAACTCTTGGTGAAGGACGAAGAGATTAAGCATAGATGGCGGGCGTACTTCGACAAGCTGTTCAATGGGGAGATTGAGAGTTCTACCATTGAACTGAATGACTCCTTTGATGAGACCAGCATGCGTTTTGTGCGGCGCATCCAGGAGTCTGAGGTGAAGAAGGCTTTAAAAAGGATGAAAGGAGGCAAGGCGATGGGCCCTGATTGTATCCCCATTGAGGTGTGGAAAGGTCTCGGGGACATAGCGATAGTATGGCTAACCAAGCTTTTCAACCTCATTTTTTGGGCAAACAAGATGCCAGAAGAATGGAGACGGAGTATATTAGTACCAATCTTCAAGAACAAGGGGGATGTTCAGAGTTGTACTAATTACCATGGAATTAAGCTGATGAGCCATATAATGAAGCTATGGGAGAGAGTCATTGAGCACCGCTTAAGAAGAATGACATGCGTGACCAAAAATCAGTTTGGTTTCATGCCTGGGAGGTCGACCATGGAAGCCATTTTCTTGGTACGACAACTTATGGAGAGATATAGGGAGCATAAGAAGGACTTGCATATGGTGTTCATTGACTTGGAGAAGGCCTATGATAAGATACCGCGGAATGTCATGTGGTGGGCCTTGGAGAAACACAAAGTCCCAGCAAAGTACATTACCCTCATCAAGGACATGTACAATAATGTTGTGACAAGTGTTCGAACAAGTGATGTCGACACCGATGACTTCCCGATTAAGATAGGACTGCATCAGGGGTTAGCTTTGAGCCCCTATCTTTTTGCATTGGTGATGGATGAGGTCACAAGGGGTATACAAGGAGATATCCCATGGTGTATGCTCTTTGCGGATGATGTGGTGCTAGTTCAGAATAGTCGGACGGGGGTAAATAGGAAGTTAGAGTTATGGAGACAAACCTTGTCGAAAGGGTTTAGGCTTAGTAGAACTAAAACCGAGTACATGATGTGCGGTTTCAGTACTACTAGCTGTGAGGAGGAGGAGGTTAGCCTTGATGGCCAGGTGGTACCTCGGAAGGACACCTTTCGGTATTTGGGGTCAATGTTGCAGGAGGATGGGGGTATTGATGAAGATGTGAACCATCGAATGAAAGCCAGATGGATGAAGTGGCGCCAAGCTTCTGGCATTCTCTGTGACAAGAGAGTGCCACAAAAGCTAAAAGGCAAGTTCTACAGGACGGCGGTTCGACCCGCAATGTTGTATAGCGCGGAGTGTTGGCCGACTAAAAGGCGACATGTTCAACAGTTAGGTGTGGCGGAGATGCGTATGTTGAGATGGATGTGTGGCCACACGAGAAAGGATCGAGTCCGGAATGATGATATACGAGATAGACTTGGGGTAGCACCAATTGAGGAGAAGTTTGTCCAACATCGTTTGAGATGGTTTGGGCATATTCAGCGCAGGCCTCCAGAAGCTCTAGTGCATAGCGGACGGCTAAAGCGTGCGGAGAATGTCAAGAGAGGGCGGGGTCGACCGATTTTGACATGGGAGGAGTCCGTTAAGAGAGACCTGAAGGATTGGAGTATCGACAAAGAGCTAGCTATGGACAGGGGTGCGTGGAAGCTTGCTATCCATGTGCCAGAGCCATGAGTTGGTTGCGAGATCTTATGGGTTTCACCTCTAGCCTACCCCAACTTGTTTGGGACTAAAGGCTATGTTGTTGTTGTTGTTGTTGTTGTTTGTAGGTTTGATCTGCATATGTCAATCCTTTGGAAAATTTTCTCCTGTCGGACTATGTAATTTTATCCACAGACGTATTCTAGGTCGAAACAGAAAGAACCAGAGGCAACACACTGAGATCAGCAGCATGCGCCTGTCCGAAGACAATTCGTCTAAATCGATTCCATGTATATGCACACTGGGTATACGCATCACGGCAACACAGCTAACGACGCCATGCGTGTGGATGCTAAAAGTCTCAGCGAAGCCCTAGCAAAGTCAATGGAGCAGGGCGCAGGGCATGTCCACACAGCGTTTTTTTTCATCATCCAAAGGGAATCCCACGTTGATGGGATAGCAACTATTCCTCTCGTGATGATCACTTCAAGTGATAGCACTATTAGTTTAGTGCTAATTGGTGCATAGACTACAAGGCGTACATTATTCAATTCAACCTAAATTGCTAGTTGATGCATTACCACCTTTTTTTATTAGATTGGTCGTTCCGTATATCTCGATCAGCCCAGTCTGGAGTCACTCCGGCAGGGCGTCCCTCATTGAATCCTGGCGTTTTATGATGTCTCCTCTACCATCAGTTCGGCGTGAAAATATCAGGTGCAATTGTTCTAGTTATTTGAGCTGCGTCTATTAATAATATTTCAAAGAGTATTTTCTTCTCGTGAGCGATATTTTTGGTATGGCAGGTTTTGCAGTCTGGTCTACGCTAAGTCCGGGTTGTCCCGCACACGTCGTGTCCGTAACTCGGGCGACCTTGCGAATTCGGATTTTGTCACCCCTCATGCCGACGCCCTGTGTTGACATCGGCCTCACGCCAGGCCATATTTATTTTATTGCTCACTTTGCATAAAATTATTAATTATGCAATGATTTTTTCATATTTATTATTATTACTATTATCTCCGGCTTGCACTATTTTCTATGCATAGATAAATGATCGGGATTGGGCAGCGCTGTCACCTCGGCTGGACCGGGGCTTCATCATAACTTCATTAACCCACGCCAGAGACTTCGACCTCACAATGCTGGCCTGCTCCATCGCCTCGGGCGGACTAGGGTTCCACCTCACCAGACTGGTCGTACTATGTCACTTCTTCGGATTGCCGAGCTCTTCGCTCGGCTACCTCGGGACCAGCTTGGGAGCTAGGACCTCGTCGCGCCGTAAGCTCGGGCCGCATCATCTACGCCGAACACATTAACCAGCTAGGTTGCTTTTATGCTCAGCTTTTTCAATTTTTTACTCTCGTTCGGTTCGACCAAGCATTATACTTTTTTGGCAAAAAGTTGTTTGTGAAAAAATTCCTTGTCATAACTTTGTTTATGGCACACAAATTCAAATAACCCGTTTACTTGGGGGCTCCCTTGCTGGAGCTTTTCCTCTTGCATATGATTATACATGTACGGCTTCGTTCCTTATTCGTGTATTACGCCACAATATGCACCATATTGACCTAAGTGGTTTGCAGGCTGGGTTGCCTTGCTCCTGTGTTTACCCCTACGTTCCCGATTGTTCGGCTAGGGAGTAAAGGGAGCAACTCTGCGATTGTCACGATCAGGTCACCCGAGCCGGACCTCAGACTTGGTGAAGCCGAAAGGTAGTGCTCTTACTGTTTTCAATAATGGTCGGCACACAACGGAACTCATGAGTACAAAAAATCTATTGCACAAGTCTCATAGTGAGCAACCGAAGAAAGGTATCGGTGGGGGTACTATTTTCTTCGAATATGCTTCTTACACTTCGTCGGTAATATAGCATATGTTCCCTGAGCGCGCTTTGTCTGTTACAGCCTTATGGCCTGATTTCCTGGTTATCGGAAACACCATCGATATTCTCAACAGGTGGAGTACATAACACTTTTTGGTCCTTGACCGAAGGGGGAGAAGCCGACGGTCGGTTAAGACGCGTATAAAGTTCGGGTGAACATAGATATGATATAAGTACTTCGGTACATACAATCATTATACATAAAATTCTTTTACCCACGTCACTCGGGGGCTCTTAAATTTATGAGAGGTGTTTTATAATAAGTGTTTTTCTTCTTAGTCGTTGCAAAGCTTTTATTATTATTTATCATTCCTTTTTTCGACACAAGTGTGCGGTCACTAGCTAAGGAGCCTAATTTCCCTCTCAAAGCCGCTAGAGTTTAGTTTGCTAAACTGGCCTAATGAGAAATACTCCGCCTTCGGGATAGGAGGTTGAAGCCGTAGGCTAACCCGCTTGAAGTCTCGAGATAGGATGTGTCATGTTAAAGCACGACAGAAACACCCTTTTTTTCTAAGACCAATTTTCGATTTGGCACCGAACACTTGATCTAGTTCGGACGTCTAGTTTTTACTGACGTTTTTTGGTTTTCCATGACTATGGCACTTTTAAATTATTCGGGTGTTTCCGCATAAGTCTCACAGTGCAACGCCGGACACCTTTAGAGATTCGGCAAAAAATCTCGGATATTGCTATATATGCATCAGTTTCGAATTGTGTCTTCGGTCAATAGTTGGGTTGCCTGGCTCCTGTGCTTGCCTCTTATGTTCTGCTTTCTTCGGCCAGGTGTGCAAAGGGAGAACCACTTTGATTGTGCTTCCAGCTCGCATGGTTAAGCGCCGCAGTGGAGAAAGCCGAAAACTGACTGTCACAATAAGCGTAAACTGGTCAGCAGTTCGATGACTATGTTAAATGACGGGCCATTCATAACATTGGCCGAAGTGTTTACAGCTTGACCTCGGATGTTGCTGAACACTAACCGGGGCTCATAGCTAGCTTCCCTGGTTTAAAGCTTCTATGACTAAGTGAAAGTTATAAAGCCCGCATATCTGATTGCCTCATTTCTGCTAACACAACCGCCTCTGGGCACCGAGACGTCGGCTAAGGGTTGTTTTGTTAGTGCAGAAACACCCTGCATAGTATCTACCAAGGGGTAGAAGCCGACGTTGGGCCACTTTCAACTGATAAATGGTCGCAATAGAGTCAAAATAATGATGTAAAGTACTTGGATACATAGAATCATTACACATAATCTGTGATTTTACTCTGGATATCGATCCTTAATTCGGCCACCCGTGCCCACATTAAGGCTTGGGGGCTACTGGGCTTCGTGCTTATAATTTACAAATATTAAAGGGGTACATCGATCCCTTGTTCTGGTGTTGCCACCCGACCAGTGTCTTGGGGGCTACTGCATTGACAATCCAATGCAGAAAGTGCAATATAGTTTTCGAGGAGATTATTATCCTCAGGTTGGTCGGCCGCACCCAACCTGAGTCTCGAGGACTTTGCACACCGCGTTTCTATTCCTAAGTATGTTGCTGAGCTGGGAATTGATCCTCATGCTGTTTTTGTGAATCGACCTGAGTCTCATGGGCTACTAGGGTCAGCGGTTTGATATTTTCCTTCAGGTGCATCCCGGATATTAGGCCAACACGCACCTTGAGGGATACTGGCTATACATCCTGGCCAATATTACATTGCATAATTTGGAATTAAATTCATAAAAATCAGCCCATGGCCGAGGTGATGCATCACCTCGGATACAGTGCGGCGTTGGTGCTCGACTACAATAGACACCCCGGAAGCAGTCCAGCATAAATCTTGGACGCCAGTGGCTGGCTCCGTAGAGGGCATTTCTAGCATTAAGCTCGGCTAAACTCCTTCAACTTCTTTGAACCAAGGTGATCTATGACACCTCGAATATAGTCCGGCGTTGGAGCTTGGACATAGTCCGGCGTTGGATCTTGGACATAGTACGGCGTTGGAGCTCAGATACATTCCGGCGTTGGAGCTCGGAAGCGGTCTGGCATTGGTGCTCGGCTGCTAAAGATACCTCGAATGGAGTCCAGCGTTGGAGCTCGGACGCAAGAGGACGTTGCCGCTCAAGAACAACTTCAAAGCCGAGGTATGTCATAAAAGTAACAAGTCATTGATAAAGGCCGGAAACTTAAAGGGGCTCCTCGGATACCTGACGTGTATACTCTTCGGAGTCACCTCGGCGATCCTCAAGATCAAAGACGAGAAGATTTGTTGAACCAGTTTTCAAGACCAATGACCGAAGGTGAAGAACAGTTCGGAAGAATCGAGGAGTGTCCCCAACTTGAAGACCGGTTCAGGGGGCTACTGACGGTGTCCTGGACTAGGGGGTACTCACCACGTCGTCTCCCGATCAGTTGGATTGGGCCGGCGACCCCCATGGCCGTATACTCATGGGCTAGTTCGGACAACCCCTGCCGCATACAATGAAGACTCCACAAGACTTGGCGCCCAAGACTAGGACTCTCCTAAACCCTAGGCCTCCGGTGTCTTATATAAACCGAGGCCAGGCTAGTCAATAGACAACCTCATATTCATTACTATCATCTCGTGGTAGACACATGTACTCTGTACTATCCCCCATATGAATACAATCAAAAGCAGGATGTAGGGTTTTACCTCCATCAAGAGGGCCCGAACCTGGGTAAAATCCAGTGTCCATGTTACCATCATTCCAAGACGCCTAGCTTAGGACCCCTACTATGAGATACGCTAGATATTGAACCGACACCTGCGCCACTATGCTCCCCGGCAGACTCCTTCCACCCAACAAACTCTTTCTCCTCATTGGCCTCGTCGGCCTCATCCTCCACGGTGCCGATGCTGCCGGCCTCCTCGGCAAGGGCTGCCTCCTCCACCCTGCTGGCAATGTACTCCGCCTCTTCTTTGGTGGTGGCGCGGATGAGCTGCGGCTCGACACAGACGAACTTCTCTGACAAGTTGTCAAAGAATTCCTGCACCAGCACCTCTTCTGGCTCGTCCCAGGTCGGGTCCAAGCCATGGGAGTTGAACTCCAGCACCATGGCGATGATGGAGGTCAGGCAGGAGTTGTTGCTCAAGGGGACCACCCCCACCGGCAACCTGAATGGCTCATCAGCCTTGCTAGTCTTGTCGGTCTTGCCGGTCTTGTCAGCCTTGCTGGGCTTGTTAACCTTGAGCTAAAATAGCTTCTGGCAGAGGGACGCGTGCTACAGTATCGTGAAATTGTAGTTCAGACTGGGGCGAAGCCTCATAATGTCTGCCACGTTCTTGAAGTCCCAGGCTGGCCTCCCCTTGTTGTGCAGAGGAGCAATGCGACAGCAAAGGAAGTTGGCCCCAACCATCTCGAGCATAAGCCTGGCTGATTTGAGGCGATGGATTCTAGTGGTGGCAACCGTGCGCTTCTTGTCGTTGACACCGAAGTCACCCCAGTAGTTGCCACGGACCGACGGCTTCTAACGGACCTGACAGAATGGCCGCGGCTCCTCCTCCACGATCCAGCACCACCTGCCCTACCATTCATCCCACTTATCCTTCTGGGCCACCTCTGGGTATGTGCTCTTGCTCAAAGCCCTTGGGATCGAAGTGATACAACCAGAGATGGCATCTCCTGGCTGGAGCCGAGGGACGAAATAATGGCGGACGAGAGCTGTGTTGGGGTCTACCCCAACGAACCCCTCGCGGAGGTGGGCGAAGAGGGCCACGCACGCCACGACGTTCGACATGAAATCTAGAAGATGGAAGCCAAAGGTGTGCATGATATCATTGAAGAAATCTGATAAAGGGGGGCAGAGCCCATAGTAGAAGTAATCAACAAAGAAGGGGTATTTATCTGGACCGGGCTTGGCGAAGGGAGCAGGGATGACGCAGGTGGCGGGATTCCCTGATGTCTCAGTCCCCCACAGGCACCGGAATCGGCCCCTCAGTGTGAGCGTGTCGATCAGCGAGATGAAGACAGTGTGCTTCTTCCGCAGCCTCACCAGTTCGCTCTCTGGCACCTCCTTACCATCGCTTGCTTTGGCCACTCCCTTGCCCTTGCTCGTCTTGGGCGCCATGGCGGCTGAGAGAGGGCAAGAGGTCAAGAGCGGAGAAAGCGCGGCGGCGGCAGACAGAGGCGAGGGCTCTAGTTTGGGCTCGAGGAAGAAGAATAGAGCGGCGGTTCCTAGGTTGGAAAAGTCAAGAAGGGTAACTGAGCAGTGCCCCAGCGGATTCCTCTTTTTATGGGGAAGGAGTGTGCTACCTCTTTATTGTTTGATGTGAGGCATCGTAGGCGTGTTGTGGCCATTCCACGCACGACCCCCACATCACGCACTCAATGAAGATCATGGGGAAGCGCAACAGACGAAAAGATTACAGCAGTTAATCCTAGCCACGCGTGCCCGCGCACTATTTTGGGCCTTGCCCAACGACGCTTCGCACTCGTGTGTGGCCCAAGCCCGGGGGCTCCTGTCGGTGTACATAAGTTTGGGCCCTTCTGTATCCCTTACTTGTGCACGGGCAGTTATAGCCGCACATGTGGCCGGGCTTGACGGGGCAGAAGAAGGCAAGATACGAGACTACCAAGGCAAGATTCAAGCCAGTAAATAGGGAACAGAAGACGAGCTAAGCCCCCGGCAAGACCCTTGCCGGGATGGCTCGCGAGGCCTTGACAAGATCCTTGTTGGATTACGGGTTCCACAAACCCTTGAGAGGTTCGAACTCTAGGGTGCGCACTACAAAAAAAATACACTTCCATGATGATACATGTTTGTCACAGTAGGTCGTGTTTTTTGTCATGCATGTACATCCATGACGATTTTATGACAGAATCAAGATAGTCATACCTGAGCTGTCGTAGAAGTTTTCCATGACATTACCAAAATTATCATCACGGAAGTGTCCACTTCCATGATGATAAATCGCGCGTCATATAAGTGCTTTCGTCAAGGGTGACCAACACGTGGCATCCACCATAACGGAACACCGTTAAGCTATCAGGTCGGGTTTTGGATCCGATAACCCGTTAACAGCCCGACCAATGGGGATTTCCCACGTGTAAAATCATCATTGGCTGGAAGAAACACGTGTCGGCTCATCGTTGGGACAGATGTCATCCACTCATTGGACAGAAGGCGCCTATGATACGTTGATACGTGGCACGACCCAATAGAGGCCCATTCTTGTGCAAAGGCCGGCCCGTTTGACTTGGTCAAAAGTTGGCGGGCCGGCCCATGGGAAGCCGGTTAACGACCTATTTGCATATAGCCATTTACAACCCGCTAATCCAAGGCCCGTTACGCCCTATCCGAATTAGGCCCAATAGCGTCATCTGGGCCATCCAATATGATTCCAGCCCGTTTTCACTTCTGGCCCATGTATGGCCCATGACGTCTTTCGGCCCATATGAGGCTCTTTGTAACTCTTGGCCCATTAACGGCCCGTGGTGAAACTGGCCCGCAGTGAACAGTGTATCACTTTATACCCATTAACGGCTCGTGGTGAAACTGGCCCATAATGAACAGTGTATCACTTTATACCCATTAACGACCCGTTATTCCGTTGGGCCGTTTCCAGCCCATGGTATCTTTCGGCCTACTCAGAGCCCATTTACTCTTGGCTCATTTCTAGCATTCGTTTACTTACGGCCCGTTACTGTCATTTTCTGCTATGGGCTAAATTCAGCCTGAGGTTACAGTCGGCCCGTTTCGTGGCCCGTTAATACATTGGGCCGTTTTCATAGCGTCATCAAATACGGCCGATTAACAACGGCCCATTATGGTCGGCCCATGAACAGACGATTCCAACTCTATCCCGTTTACGGCCATAATGCGATCTGTTATTGGCCCATGTTTGGCCAACCGATCATACGGCCCGTAGAAGGCCCATTAATGATATGACCCGTAGAAGGCCCATTGTGTCTACGACCCATAGAAGGCCCATTGTTTCTATGCCCCGTAGAAGGCCCATTGTTTCTACGGCCCTTAGAAGGCCCATTGTTTCTACGGCCCGTAGGAGGCCCATGGTAACTACAGTAAATATGTAGCCCATGGTTATTGTGGCCCAGTTTTAAAAAATAGGTTATTGCGGCCACTAGCAAACCGCGGAAAAAGAACTGCACTGACTACAAGCAAAGAAATAAACAAGACAATAACTAAATAAATAAGCAAGCAACTTATGCTAGGTTATCACGGCTATTACACATATTACATCCACTGGGCATCAAAGTTTGCCACCAGTGCAAATATAGGGAACACAATAGCATATAAACGCCGCAGCAAAATGATAACCCACAAGTGTAGGGGATCGCAATAGCTTTCGAGGGTAAAGTATTCAACCCAAATTTATTGATTCGACACAAGGGGAGCCAAAGAATATTCTTGAGTATTAGCAGTTAAGTTGTCAATTCAACCACACCTGGATAACTTAGTATCTGCAGCAAAGTATGTAGTAGCAAAGTAGTATGATAATAAAGGTAACAGTAGCAAAAATAAAATAATTGGTTTTGGGTTTTTGTAGTAGTTGTAATAGTAGCAACGGAAAAGTAAATAAGCAAAGAACAATATATGAAAAGCTCGTAGGCAATGGATCAGTGATGGATAATTATGCCGGATGCGATTCCTCATGTGATAGTTATAACATAGGGTGACACAGAACTAGCTCCAGTTCATCAATGTAATGTAGGCATGTATTCCGTAAATAGTCATACGTGCTTATGGAAAAGAACTTGCATGACATCTTTTGTCCTACCCTCCCGTGGAAGCGGGGTCCTAGTGGAAACTAAGGGATATTAAGCCTCCTTTTAATAGAGAATTGGAACAAAGCACTAGCACATAGTGAATACATGAACTCCTCAAACTACGGTCATCACCGAGAAGTATCCTGATTATTGTCACTTCGGGGTTGTCGGATCATAACACATAATAGGTGACTATAGACTTGCAAGATAGGATCAAGAACGCACATATATTCATGGAAACATAATAGGTTCAGATCTGAAATCATGGCACTCGGGCCCTAGTGACAAGCATTAAGCATAGCAAAGTCATGGCAACATCAATCTCGGAACATAGTGGATACTAGGGATCAAACCCTAACAAAACTAACTTGATTACATGGTAAATCTCATCCAACCCATCATCGTCCAGCAAGCCTATGATGGAATTACTCACGCATGGCGGTGAGCATCATGAAATTGGTGATGGAGGATGGTTGATGATGACGACAGCGATGAATCCCCCTCTCCGGAGCCCCGAACGGACTCCAGATCAGCCCTCCCGAGAGAGATTAGGGCTTGGCGGCGGCTCCGTGTCGTAAAATGCAATGAAACTTTCTCTGTAAATTTTTTCTCCTCGAACGTGAATATATGGAGTTGGAGTTGAGGTCGGTGGAGGTCCAGGGGGCCCACGCGACAGGAGGCAGTGCCCTAGGGGGGTCTGTCTCGTGGACAGCCTGTGGGCCCCCTGGTCTTGATTCTTTCACTAAAAATTCTTATTAATTCCAGAAAGTGCCTCCGTGGATTTCCAGGACATTCCGAGAACTTTTCTTTTCTACACATAAAACAACATCATGGCAGTTCTGCTGAAAACAGCGTCAGTCCGGGTTAGTTTCATTCAAATCATGCAAGTTAGAGTCCAAAACAAGGGCAAAAGTGCTTGAAAAAGTAGATACGTTGGAGACTTATCACATTCCACTATAATCCCATGTATTTCCTATTCCCGCGTTTTGGAAATCCTACGAATCCAAGAGGCCCTAGCTTTTTTATAAATACTAATTGATTTTGAATGAGATAAACTATGAGAACTAAACGAAGGTCTACATCAGGCATATATAACTCAGAGCTTACATGCTATAGTGTGGTATTTATTCATAATTTGGTTGCAAAATCTGATGCGTGCAATGCATGTGTACCTTACTAGTACTTCGAGTATGTGCAAAATACGTAAATTAGAATTCCAATGGCACACTACACAGTGTCTCTCTTACAGTTCATGAAGCCACGTGGCACATGTGGAGGCGTTGTCGCGACCTCCTTGCGTGGATTGATCACAGTGGCGTGCTGCTGGTTCCAGTTGAATGTATTCGTCCTCCCTGAGCCATACTGGCGGTACATGCACGAAGCAAAGATGTGCACGCACGCCACACACACACTCATTCCCTCGCATGCACACGCGGGTACATGGGCGGACGCAATTTTGTACCAAGATCCACCCCGTGTGATAATTTGACGCGTGTAAAGTCGTTCACTTCATTGATGGTCAATTAATACAGTGCATGCCAATTGAGTGGACGTGAGGGCGGAAGAAAGACAATATTACTCCACTGCGCGCATGCGAGTAGTTAAATCATGGGTTGCTAGTAGTACTTCCATTGGTCTCCTTCGTATTTTGTTCCAATTTTTGACAATAACATAATATTTACACATTTGAGCAGTGTAGTCTACTTGAAATTTATGTTCCGCTAAACTCATCAGGAGCCATTTCGGGCCTCAAAACCAAAACCATTAATTATCTTTACCTTGTTCCCATCACATTCGAAAGCCTGCTCACACCTACTAGTACATACCAAACCTGAACGTGTTTCCACTATGCAGGTATTAGTACTAGTGCTAGTACTTAGATTATAAAAAGGGGAACTACCTAACCAAAAATTACTCTACCATTCCTCCTCATAAGTGCTTCTTCTTCGTCCGTCCTTTCCATGGCCGGTGAGCAGAGCTCTAGGTCGAGAACTACTCGTAACAAGGGAGCAGCAACCAAGGCTGCGAAAAAAAGAGAGGGCTCGCCGCCACGCAGGCAGGCGATGGCTCCCAGGAGCGCCCTAGCCACGGAGGCGAACATGCCGAGCAGGCGGCGCTAGAGTCGTTATCCCTCGACGGCATTCCCGATCAGCTCAATAAGCACCTCAATAAGCAGAAGGAGTTCATCCAAGGCTTGGTGTAGCTACTGAAGGAGAGCCTCGACGACATGCCCACTAAGCTCAATAAGCAGAGGGAGTTCACCGCCGGCTTGGTGATGCTGCTGAAGAAGACCATTGCCTCAGAGAAGAAGGCGATCGGTGAAATCCTGCGACTTCAGGAGGACAAGGCGAAGCTCTGCCACGAGATCGACCTGTCGAAGGAGAAGAACGCCGGCTGGAAGAAGTTGCATGAGAATAGTAGTTCCTCGATGAAGATGATGCAGGCCCTCATCATGGAATAGAAGGAGGAGTTGGCAAAGCTCCACATCGAGCACCCGGCTGCTGTCAAGGTATGTAATGCGGCCGTGGAACAGATGATGAAGGCTCGCGTCGAGAAATCCCGCGTCATGGACAGAATGAAGAAGATGGCGGAGGAGACGCGCAAGGATATGGAGGTCGTGGAGGTGATGAAGAAGCAGTTATGACTCCGCGGTGAATTAGATCATTTGGGGTGATAATCTTCCTTCTTCTTTTGCTCCCGTGTTTCATCTTTTGCTTCGGGTGCTTTGCCGCACGTGTCATGTTCTCTGTGAGGCGTGAATAGAACAATGCTTTTCTTTGAGGGAATGAATAGAACAATGCTAACAATGAGATGACTAGCAAATTAGTTCATTTTTTATCGCCATATGGCACTGGGCTGCCGTGTTTCGTGCTCCTCCATCGTAGTACTACTCCAGTGGAAAACTTGAGTATACCGCACGGTTCTTTGCTCCTCCTCAGGTTGTCGGCGCATTTATACAAGCAGTCAAATCACAAGGCCCCGCCTTCCAGCAGTAATGAGCCTTCACATCACAAAGGCCCTCGCCTCTCGTGAAGCCGACCAAGCTAGACTGCCGGGGAGTGTAGCGCTTTTGGTGAGTGGAACTTGGTACGGAAACATTTATATAGTGTGCTGAAATTTTCTGTTACTTGTCACTATGGAAACTAATCCTTTGAGGTGCTTGTTTGGGGTATCTTCACCCCAACCAGAAGAGCAAAGAGTTGCTCCTCAACCTACTAAACTTTATGAAAATATTCACTTTGATATTCCTTCGGGTATGATAGAAAAACTGCTAGCTAATCCATTTGCAGGAGAGGGAACATTGCATCCTGATTTACACCATATCTTTGTGGATGAAGTTTGTGGATTATTTAAGCTTGCAGGTATTCCCGATGATGTTGTCAAAAGGAAGGTCTTCCCTTTATCTTTGAAGGGAGATGCATCGACATGGTATAGGCTATGTGATGATATGGGATCTTGGAATTATAAGCGATTGAAGTTGGAATTTCACCAGAAGTTCTATCCTATGCATCTTGTTCATCGTGATCGTAATTACATATATAATTTCTAGCCTCACGAAGGAGAAATCATCGCTCAAGATTGGGGGGGGGGGCTTAAGTCAATGTTATATTCATGCCCCAATCATGAGATCTCACGGGAAATGATTATTCAGAATTTTTATGCTCGGCTTTCTCTTGATAATCGCAACCTGCTCGATACTTCTTGTGCTGGTTCTTATATGCTGAAGACTATTGATTTCAAATGGGACTTATTGGAAAGAATTAAAACGCAACTCTGAAGATTGGGGTTCCGACGATGGTAAGGAGTCAGGTATGACACCTAAGTTCGATTGTGTTACATCTTTTATGGATACCGATGCTTTTCGTGGATTTAGCGCTAAGTATGGACTTGACTCTGAGATAGTAGCTACTTTTTGTGAAACTTTTTCTACTCATGTTGATCTCCCTAAAGAGAAGTGGTTTAAATATAATCCTCCTATTGAAGTGAAAGTAGTTGCACCTATTACAGTCGAAGAAAAGATTATTACCTACAGTGATCCTATTGTTCCTACTGCTTATGTTGAAAAACCTCCTTTTCCTGTTAGGATAAAAGATCATGCTAAAGCTTTGACTATTGTTCGTAAGAGTAATACTAGGACTTATACACCTCCTGAGCAAATTAATGTTGAACCTAGTATAGCTATGGTTAAAGATCTCTTAATTGAGGATTTAGATGGGCATGTTATTTCTTTCTTGGGTGAAACTGCTAATATTGCTAGACCTGATACTAAGACACGTAGACCTGTTGTAGGCATGCCTGTTATTTCTGTTAAAATAGGAGATCATTGTTACCACGGCTTATGTGATATGGGTGCTAGTGCTAGTGCGATACCTTATGATCTTTATAAAGAAATTATGCACGACATTGCACCCGTTGAATCATAAGACATTGATGTTACTATTAAGCTTGCTAATAGGGATACCATCAAACCTATTGGGATTGTAAGAGATGTTGAAGTTTTGTGTGGGAAGGTAAATACCCTACTGATTTTCTTGTTCTTGCTTCCCCACAAGATGATTTTTGTCCCATTATTTTTGGTAGACCCTTCTTGAATACTGCTAGTGCTAGGATTAATTGTGAAAGGAATATTGTCACTATTGGCATAGATGGTATGTCTCATGAGTTTAATTTCTCTAAGTTTAGTAGAAAACCTCGTGAAAGGGAACCACCTAGTAAAGATGAAATTATTGGTCTTGCTTCCATTGTTGTTCCTCCAACTGATCCGTTAGAACAATATTTGCTAGATCATGAAAACGATATGTTTATGAAGGAAAGGGAAGAAATAGATGAAGTGTTTCTTAAACAGGAACCTATGCTAAAGCATAACCTTCCCGTTGAAATTCTTGGGGATCCCCCTCCACCCAAGGGTGATCCCGTGTTTGAACTCAAACCATTAACTGATAATCTTAAGTATGCTTATCTTGATGAAAAAGAAATATATCTTGTTATTATTAGTGCTAACCTTTCAGAGAAAGAAGAAGAAAGATTATTGAAAACTCTAAAGAAGCACCGAGCAGCTATTGGATATACTCTGGATGATCTTAAGGGCATTAGTCCCACATTATGTCAACACAAAACTTCAGTGGAGAAAGATGCCAAACCAGTTAGAGATCCTCAAAGACAATTAAATCCCAAGATGAAGGAAGTGGTAAGAAAGGAGATACTAAAGCTCCTTGAGGCAGGTATTATTTATCCCATTGCTGATAGTGAATGGGTAAGCCCTGTCCATTGTGTCCCTAAAAAGGAAGGTATTACCGTTGTTCCTAATGATAAAGATGAATTGATCCTGCAAATTATTATTACAGTTTATAGGATGGTAATTGATTTCCGTAAGTTAAATAAAGCTACTAAGAAAGATCATTACCCTTTACCTTTTATTGATCAAATGTTAGAAAGGCTATCCAAACACACACATTTTTTCTTTCTAGATGGTTATTCTGGTTTCTCTCAGATACCTGTATCAGCGAAGGATCAATCTAAAACTACTTTTACTTGCCCTTTTGGTACTTTTGCTTATAGACGTATGCCTTTTGGTTTATGTAATGCACCTACTACCTTTCAAAGATGCATGATGGCTACATTCTCTGATTTTTGTGAAAAGATTTGTGAGGTATTCATGGATGACCTCTCCGTCTATGGATCCTCTTTTGATGATTGTTTGAGAAATCTTGATCGGGTTTTGCAGAGATGCGAAGACACTAGTCTCGTCCTGAATTGGGAAAAGTGTCACTTTATGGTTAATGAAGGCATTGTCTTGGGGCACAAGATCTCCGAGAGAGGTATTGAAGTTGATAAAGCCAAAGTTGATGCTATTGAAAAGATGCCATGTCCCAAGGACATAAAAGGTATAAGAAGTTTCCTTGGTCATGCCGGTTTTTATAGGAGGTTCATTAAGGACTTTTCTAAAATCTCTAGGCCTCTGACTAATTTATTGCAAAAAGATATTCCTTTTGTCTTTGATGAGGATTGTGTAGAAGCGTTTGAAACAATTAAGAAAGCTTTGATCACTGCACCTATTGTTCAGCCGCCTGATTGGAATTTACCTTTTGAAATTATGTGTGATGCTAGTGATTATGCTGTAGGTGCTGTTTTAGGGCAAAGAGTCGATAAGAAATTGAATGTTATCCAGTATGCTAGTAAGACTCCTGATACTGCACAGAAAAATTATGCTACTACTGAAAAAGAGTTCTTAGCAGTTGTGTTTGCATGTGATAAGTTTAGACCTTATATTGTTGATTCCAAAGTTAGTATTCACACTGATCATGCTACTATTAAATATCTTATGGAAAAGAAATATGCTAAGCCTAGACTCATTAGATGGGTTCTCCTGCTCCAAGAATTTGACTTGCATATTATTGATAGAAAGGGAGCTGAGAACCCCATTGCAGATAACTTGTCTAGGTTAGAGAATGTTCTTGATGACCCACTGCCTATTAATGATAGCTTTCCTGATGAACAATTAGCGGTCGTCAATGCTTCTCGTACTGCTCCTTGGTATGCTGATTATGCTAATTACATTGTTGCTAAATATATACCGCTTAGGTTCACATACCAGCAAAAGAAAAATTTCTTTTATGATTTAAGACATTACTTCTGGGATGATCCACACCTTTATAAAGGAGTAGATGGTGTTATTAGATGTTGTGTGCCTGAGCATGAACAGGAATAGATCCTACGCAAGTGTCACTCTGAATCCTACGGAGGACACCACGCTGGAGATAGAACTGCACACAAGGTACTACAATCTGGTTTTTATTGGCCTACTCTCTTCAAAGATGCTCGTAAGTTTGTCTTATCTTGTGATGAATGTCAAAGAATAGGTAACATTAGTAGACGTCAAGAAATGCCTATGAATTATTCTCTTGTTATTGAACCATTTGACGTTTGGGGCTTTGATTATATGGGACCTTTTCCTACCTCTAATGGTTATACACATATTTTAGTTGTTGTTGATTACGTTACTAAGTGGGTAGAAGCTATTCCAACTAGTAGTGCTGATCATAACACTTCTATTAAAATTCTTAAAGAAGTTATTTTTAGAGGTTTGGAGTCCCTAGATATCTTATGACTGATGGTGGTTCACATTTTATTCATGGTGCTTTCCGTAAGATGCTTGCTAAGTATGATGTCAATCATAGAATAGCATCTCCTTATCATCCGCAGTCTAGTGGTCAAGTAGAGTTGAGCAATAGAGAGCTTAAATTAATTTTGCAAAAGACTGTGAATAGATCTAGAAAGAATTGGTCCAAAAAACTTAATGATGCATTATGGGCCTATAGAACTGCATACAAAAATCCTATGGGTATGTCTCCTTATAAGATGGTTTATGGAAAAACATGTCATTTACCTCTTGAACTTGAACATAAGGCATATTGGGCTATCAAAGAGCTCAATTATGACTTCAAACTTGCTGGTGAGAAGAGGTTGTTTGATATTAGCTCACTTGATGAATGGAGAACCCAAGCCTATGAGAATGCCAAGCTTTTCAAAGAAAAAGTCAAACGCTGGCATGATAAGAGGATACAAAAGCGTGAGTTTAACGTAGGAGATTATGTGTTATTATTCAACTCTCGTTTAAGATTGTTTGCAGGAAAAACTTCTCTCGAAATGGGAAGGTCCCTACGTTATCGAGGAGGTCTATCGTTCTGGTGCTATAAAAATCAACAACTTCGAAGGCACAAATCCGTGGGTGGTTAACGGTCATAGAATTAAACATTATATTTCAGGTGATCCTATTAATGTTGAAACTAATATTATTGAAACCATAACCCCTGAGGAATACATAAGGGACACTTTCCAGAATGTTCCAGACTCCGAAAAGGCATAGGTATGTGGTACGGTAAGTAAACCGACTCCAATACAACTTTAATGGCAATTTTTATCAGTTTTGGAATTGTTTAAGAATTTTAGGAAGAAAGAAGTAGTCCGAAAGGGACACGAGCCCCCCACGAGAGTGGAGGGTGCCCCCCCCCTATAGGGCGCGCCCCCTGTCTCGTGGGCACCTCGTGTGCCTCCCGGACTCTGTTTTCTTGTATGTTACATATTTTGGTCGGTAAAAATTCATTATATATACTCCCGAAGGTTTTGACCACCGTATCACGCAAATATCCTCTGTTTTTGTTTCGAGTTGTTTCTGTTTCAGATTTAGAGCACCATGGCTTCTCCCTCCTCCAACAACAAAGACAAGGATGCTTGGCTATTGAAGATAGAGCTGAAAAGAGAGGAACCAGAAGAGATCAACAAGGATGAAGGGATCAAGAAGGCCATGGAGGTTCAAGCTCTGGTGGTGAAAGAAGAAGATATCCCTCAACCTTTACCTAACCTCTTTACTCCAACAGAGATTGAAGCTTTCAAGATGATTGAGTTAGCTCGCATACAGAACAAGTATCTTACACAAGAGAATAAGGATCATATTGCTGGGCTTAAGGGCATTATCCGCAAGTTGGAGGGACTTTTACGCTCAATGTGCAATTATCCACCGTCCTCATCACCACCGCCATCACATCCGAGGAAATAATCACATGGGTATGGGCACTCCCCTTGGCAACTGCCAAGCTTGGGGAGGTGCCCCGGTATCATATCACCATCACACTCCTATCTTTACCGCATTATTTAGTTCAATCCTTTTAGTAGTATCTTGATCTAGTAGATTGAAGTTTTGATATCAAGTAGTTTTGAGTTTTGCATTGTGATCTCTTTATGTAATCGAGTCCGTGTGCTATCTATAATAAAGATTAGTGTTGAGTCAAGGGCTTTGCTATGTTGCTATGATCTTGAGAAAGTAGAAAGAATAAAAGAGTTCATATTGATCTTATGGATAGTGATAACTTCACACATAGAAAGTATGAGGCAGAAAAATTGTTGAGAGTTGATGAACGTAGCCTTGGTCATCGTTGCAATTAATAGGAAGTGATAAGGAAAGAGAGGTTCACATATAAATATATTACCTTGGACACCTTTTATAATTGGGAGCACTCATTAAGTATGACATGCTAAAAGAGTTGACATTGGACAAGGAAGACAACGTAATGGTTTATGTTTTCCGACATCTCAGTTAAAGTATATTGTCATTGACCTTCCAAACATGTTGATCTTGCCTTTCCCCCTCATGCTAGCCAAATTCCTTGCACCAAGTAGAGATACTACTTGTGCTTCCAAATATCCTTAAACCCAGTTTTTCCATGAGAGTCCACCATACCTACCTATGGATTGAGTAAGATCCTTCAAGTAAGTTGTCATCGGTGCAAGCAATAAAAATTGCTCTCTAGTTATGTATGACTTATTAGTGCAAAGAAAATAAGCTTTGTACGAACTTGTTCTGGAAGTAATAAAAGCGACGGACTGCATAATAAATGTCCATACAAGGGGCAATATAAAGTGACGTTCTTTTGCATTAAGATTTCGTGCATCAACCCTAAACGCGCATGACAACCTCTGCTTCCCTCTGCGAAGGGCCTATCTTTTACTTTATGTTTTTGCTTTATGCTTGAGTCAAGGTGATCCTCACCTTTCCCTTTTTCATATTATCCTTTGGTAAGCTCTTCGTGTTTGAAGGATCATGATATATATATCCAATTGGATGTAAGTTGGCATAGGCTATTATTGTTGACATCACCTAAAGGTGAATACGTTGGGAGGCAACACAATAAGCCCCTATCTTTCTCAGTGTCCGGCTGAAACTCTATAACCACAAGTATTGCGTGAGTGTTAATAACTATAGGAGACTACGAGATAGTTGAGTATGTGAGCCTACTGAAAAGCTCTATTATTGACTCTTTCTGATGTTTCGATAAATTGCAATTGCTTCAATGACTGAGATTATAGTTTGTTAGTTCCAAATGAAGTTTTTGAACCATACTTGACATTGTGAATTGCTTGTTACTTGAGCATAGGAAATCAAATAACAAAATCTATATATGTTGCTGTTATTATAATGATCATGATGCTCTCATGTCCGTATTTTATTTTTTTATCGACACCTCTATCTCTAAACATGTGGACATATTTTGCGATTTCGGCTTTCGCTTGAGGACAAGCGAGGTCTAAGCTTGGGGGAGTTGATACGTCCATTTTGCATCATGCTTTTATATCAATATTTATTGCATTATGGGCTGTTATTACACATTATATCTCAATACTTATGGCTATTCTCTCTTATTTTACAAGGTTTACCATGAAGAGGGGGAATGCCGGCAGCTGGAATTCTGGCTGGAAAAGGAGCAAACGTTGGAAACCTATTCTGCACAACTCCAAAAGTCCTGAGACTCGACGAAACAACTTTTTGGATTTAATAAGAATTTATGAGCGAAAGAAATAGGCCAGGGGGCCCACACCCTGTCCAAGAGACACGGGGGCGCGCCCCCTACCACCTGGGCCCCCTGGTGGGCCTCCGACGTCCATCTTCTGCTATATCATCACTTTTACCCTGGAAAAAATCGTGGGCAAGCTTACGGGACGAAACTCCGCTGCCACGAGGAAGAACCTTGGCGGAATCAATCTAGGGCTCTGGCGGAGCTGTTCTGCCGGGGACACTTCCCTCCGGGAGGGGGAAATCATCACCAACGTCATCACCAACGATCCGTTAGGGGCTGATATGGATCCATACGCTTAATGATGTGGTTAGGTTTACCTTAATACTCCTTTTTGTAGTTGCGGATGCTTGCAATAGGGGCTAATTATAAGTGGGATGCTTGTCCAAGTTAGGGCAGTACCCAAGTACCGGTCCACCCACATATCAAATTATCAAAGTACTAAACGCGAATCATATGAATCTGATGAAAACTAGCTTGACGATAATTCCCAATGTGTCCTCGGGAGCTCCTTCCTCATTATTAGAAATTGTCCAGGCTTATCCTTTGCTACATAAAGGATTGGGCCACCTTGCTGCACTTTACTTTATTTACTTGTTGCTCGTTACTATTTATCTTATCATAAAACTATCTATTACCTACAATTTCAGTGCTTGTAGAGAAAACCTTATTGAAAACCGCTTATCATTTCCTTCTGCTCCTCGTTGGGTTCGACAGTATTACTTATCGAAAGGACTACGATAGATCCCCTACACTTGTGGGTCATCACATATGTCGTAGACCAAGCATAAGTCATGCACGCAAACCTGGATCACGGCGGGCTTCTTCCTCTCTTCGTCCTTTAGATCCTTCTCTCGTCCTAGGACTGTGGTGTACTCAACATCTAGCCCAGCGACCCACTCATCATCTGAGTTTTTGAACATGCTCTGAAGCGAGAAAGGCATCCTTTCACTGTCGCGGAAGAACGGGTGTAGATGACGTCAAACTCATCGCCGATGATGGTTCTAACCTTGTACTCACCGCCGATCGTGGGGATTTGGGACGCCATGGATTTGGGAGGAGGGTTAGGATTAGTGGAACCGCCATAATGTGAAAGGACAGGATGACTAGGAGCAAACCGCGTAGTATTAAAGGACGTGCGGGGACGAGTAGGAGCGAACTGCCGGTGTGCGAACGGTAGGGTAGTGGCTTTCCATTCTCCCATGATACGGGCTTCCGAGAGCCCTTGGATCTGAGATCGAACGGTTGCATGGCGTGATTCTAGACCAATGGGTGAATATCCTATCCTGGAGGGTTATTCTGCAAATTTTCAGCAACTTAGCATGCGACCGTTTGATCTCAGATCCAAGGGCTGCCAGCAACCCGTATCATGGTCGCGCCTACCACGACCATCGCGTCACTCGCGCGGTCGCGCCCTTGGAGATTTAACATGGTGCATTAGGCTATCTGATGTTGGCATGTCATACATAGTCATCACTTAGTCACTCATACTACAACAAGGTTAGCTATAAGGTTGGCTATAAGTGTATTTTTTTACTCCTCTCTATCTCTTTCTTCGTACTCCCTCCGTCCCATAATATAAGAACGTTTTTGACACTGGTGTAGTGCCAAAAACGTTCTTATATTATGGGACACATGGAGTACTAGTATTTATTGCATTTGCCAGGGAGTGACCTTTTCCAATCAAATGGTGTGCTTATTAGTTTTTTGTTGCTAAGTTTGCTTCATTTAATTAGCTATACACTCAAAATTGTCTTTTCACCTAGGTACACGCGCACCGTTTCTTCCTTGGGTCACCAAACTAGTCTCTCTCTTCTTGATTAACTTGCCACATCAGACTTTATGCCTATGTGGCAAGCTTAGCACCTGTAGGAGCAAGTAAGGCTGCTTGTAATGGGAGTAGTATCATACAAAAGTATCATATGCATGATACTAGTATATGATACTCTCCATTACGACCAACCTAAGTACAATAGTGCGCTTTACATGGCATTTTTGCATATGTGGAGGAAAGAGAGGCAAGGAAAAAGTGGAGAAGTGGGCTCTCATGCAAGAGCCAGCCTCTACTACATGGTGGAGCATTGGGAGAGGCACCTGTATGGAGGTGACCAGGATTCGGGAGACTCACGCTGGTCGTAGCGCCGTAGTTAAAATGATAATGGCAAGTCAAATCACGTGGCCCCACCTGTCCAGCAGTAACTCGCTGTCAAATCACACAGCCCTACGTTTGTAGCAGCCTACTCCCTCGTCTTCTCGCGTCTCTATCCAACCGACTAGGCGGAACTGCCCCGCCTACCGCCCAGGAAAAGCCTCGCCCTCGACTTTTAAATAGTACAATGTACTAATTTTGTATCCATGGATTGCACCATGGAGCAAAGCCTCTAGAAAATGGCGGTACACATGTACGGAGTATACAGCACGCTCGTCGCGTGATTCACACCCCAGACGGTCGGTCGGTCTGGCATATCGTCTACATATCGTGCAGGCTGTGTTGTACATGGCTGTAGTTGTGCTGAGAAATCTAAAAAAAGGTTTCTTGTCATCTCGCAAAATTAAGTGTCATGTGCTTCGAATCACTGCAAGGGTTAAACAGCGACAACTGAGTTGGGCTAGTCATTGGGGGAACATGCACTACAAAAAAATACACTTCCGTGATGATACGTTTTTGTTACAGTAGGTCGCGTTTTTGCCATGCATGTACATCCATGACGATTTTATGACAGAATCAAGATAGTCATACCTGTTCTGTCGTAGAAGTGTTCCATGACATTACCAAAATTATCATCACGGAAGTGTCCACTTCCATGACGGTAAATCGCGCATCCCAGAAGTGCTTTCGTCAAGGGTGACCGACACGTGGCATCCACCGTAATGGAATAAGCTATCGGGTCGGGTCTTGGATCCGATAACCCATTAACAGCCCCGACCAATGGGGATTTTCCACGTGTAAAATCATCATTGGCTGGAGGAAACACGTGTCGGCTCACCGTTGGGACAGATGTCATCCGCTCATTAGACAGAAGGCGCCTATGATACGGCGACACGTGGCACGGCCCAATAGAGGCCCTTTCCTGTGAAAAGGCCGGCCCGTTTGACTTGGTCAAAAGGTGGCGGGCCGGCCCACGGAAAGCCTGTTAACGGCCTGTTCGCATATAGCCCATTTACAGCCCGCTAACCCAGGGCCCGTTACACCCTATCCGAATTAGGCCTAGTAGCGTCATCTGGGCGGTCCAATATGATTCCAGCCCGTTTTAACTTCTGGCCCATGACTTCTTTCGGCCCATATGAGGCCCTTTGTAACTCTTGGCCCATTAACGGTCCATGGTGAAACTAGCCCGTAATGAACAGTGTATCACTTTATACCCATTAACGACCCGTTATTCTATTGGGCCGTTTCCATCCCAAGTTATCTTTTGGCCTTCTCAGGGCCCATTGATTCTTGGGCTCATTTGCAGCATTCGGTTACATACGGCCCGTTACTGTCATTTTCTGCTTGTGGGCCAAATTCAGCCCGTCATTACAGTCGGCCCGTTTGTGGACCGTTAATACGTTGGGCCATTTTCATGTCAAAAAAACCCATTGGGCTGTTTTCATAGAGTTGTCAAATACGGTCTATTAACGGCCCGTTATGGTCCACGAATAGTACGACCCATGATTGGTGAAATAATGATATGCCCCATAGAAGGCCCATGGATCTACGACCCATATGAGGTCCATGGATCTATGACCCGTAGAAGACCCATGGATCGTACGACCCGTAGAAGGCCCATGGACCCTACGGCCCGTAGAAGACCCATGGACCCTAAGGCCCGTATAGAAGGCCAATGGATCCTACGGCCCGTATAGAAGGCCAATGGATCCTACGGCCGGAAGAAGGCCCATGGATCATACGGCGTGCAGGAGGCCCATGGTTACAACAGTCCGTGTATTGCCATGATTATTTTGGCCTAGTTACCAAAAATAGGCTATTGTGGCCACTAGAAAAACACAGAAAAAGAACTGCAGTGACTACAAGCAAACAACTAAACAAGACAATAAGGAAATAAATAAGTGATGCGGAGTGATACTTTGGCATAATTTCAATGTAAATCTTCTTAATTGTGATATGAATATTCAGAACCGAAAGATTGAAGACAAAAGTTCATATTGACATAAAAATAATAATACTTCAAGCATATTAACTAAGCAATTATGTCTTCTCAAAATAACATGGCCAAAGAAAGTTATCCCTACAAAATCATGTAGTCTGGCTATGCTCCATCTTCCCCACACAAAATATTTAAATCATGCACAACCCCGATGACAAGCCAAGCAATTGTTTCATACTTTAACATTTTCAAAACTTTTTCAATCTTCACGCAATACATGAGCGTGAGCCATGGATATAGCACTATATGTGGAATAGAATGGTGGTTGTGGAGAAGACAAAAAGAGGGAAGATAGTATCACATCAACTAGGCGTATCAACGGGCTATGGAGATGCCCATCAATAGATATCAATGTGAGTGAGTAGGGATTGCCATGCAACGGATGCACTAGAGCTATAAGTATATGAAAGCTCAACAAAAGAAACTAAGTGGGTGTGCATCCAACTCGCTTGCTCACGAAGACCTAGGGCATTTGAGGAAGCCCATCATTGGAATATACAAGCCAAGTTTTATAATGAAAAATTCCCACTAGTATATGAAAGTGACAAAATGAGAGACTCTCTATCATGAAGATCTTGGTGCTACTTTGAAGCACAAGTGTGGTAAAAGGATAGTAGCATTGTCCCTTCTCTCTTTTTCTCTCTCTTTTTTTTTATTTGGGCCTTCTCTTTTTTTTGGCCTATTTTTTTATTATTCGTCCAGAGTCTCATCCCGACTTATGGGGGGAATCATAGTCTCCATCATCCTTTCCTCACTTGGGACAATGCTCTAATAATGATGATCATCACACTTTTTTTTCTTACAACTCAATACTTAGAACAAAGTATGACTCTATATGAATGCCCCCGGCGGTGTACCGAGATATGCAATGAATCATGAGTGACATGTATGAAAGAATTATGAATGGTGGCTTTGCCACAAATACGATGTCAACTACATGATCATGCTAGCAATATGACAATGATGGAGCGTGTCATAATAAACAGAATGGTGGAAAGTTGCATGGCAATATATCTCGGAATGGCTATGGAAATGCCATGATAGGTAGATATGGTGGCTGTTTTGAGGGAGATATATGGTGGGTGCATGATACCAGTGAAAAGTGCGCGGTATTAGAGAGGCTAGCAATGGTGGAAGGATGGGAAAAAGTGCGTATAATCCATGGACTCAACATTAGTCATAAGAACTCATATACTTATTGCAAAAATCTAGAAGTTCTCAAAGCAAAGTATTACGTGCATTCTCCTAGGGGGATAGATTGGTAGGAAAAGACCATTGCTCGTCCGACCGCCACTCATAAGGAAGACAATCAATAAATAAATCATGCTCCGACTTCATCACATAACGGTTCACCATACGTGCATGCTACGGGAATCACAAACTTTAACACAAGTATTTCTCAAATTCACAACTACTCAACTAGCATGACTCTAATATCACCATCTCCATATCTCAAAACAGTTATCAAGTATCAAAATTTTTCTTAGTATTCAACGCACTCAAAAGAAAGTTTCACATATCTTGAATACCAAGTATATTAATATTAAGCAAATTAGCATGCTATTAACGAGTCTCAAAATAATCTAAGTGAAGCATGAGAGATCAATAGTTTCTTTAAAACAAAACCACCATTGTGCTCTAAAAGATATAAGTGAAGCACTAGAGCAAATGACAAACGACTCCGAAAGATATAAGTGAAGATCAATGAGTAGCTAAATAATTATGCAACTATGCAAAGACTCTCTCTCATTTAATAATTTCAGATCTTGATACTTTATTCAAACAGCAAGCAAAAACTAACAAAAGAAAATGACGCTCCACGCAAAACACATATCATGTGGCGAATAAAAATATAGCTCCAAGTAAAGTTACCGGTAGACGAAGACGAAAGAGGGGATGCCATCCGGGGCATCCCCAAGCTTAGGCTCTCGGTTGTCCTTTGAATATTACCTTGGGGTGCCTTGGGCATCCCCAAGCTTAGGCTCTTGCCACTCCTTATTCCATAGTCCATCGAATCTTTACCCAAAACTTGAAAACTTCACAACACAAAACTTAACAGAAAACTCGTGAGCTCCATTAGTATGAGAAAATAAAACCACCACTTAGGTACTGTAATGAACTCACTCTAAATTCATATTGGTGTAATATCTACTGTACTTCAACTTATCTATGGTTCATACCCTCCGATACTACTCATAGATTCATCAAAATAAGCAAACAACACATAGAAAACAGAATATGTCAAAAACAGAACAGTCTGTAGTAATCTGTATCAAACGTATACTTCTGGAACTCCAAAAACTCTATCAAATTAGGAGCAAAAAGAATCAGATCAGAATCACATTTCTGTGAATTAACAAAACTAATTTACTGGGTGCAAAAGTTTCTGATTTTCAGCAGGATCAACACAACTATCACCGTAAGCTATCCTAAAGGTCTTACTTGGCACTTTATTGAAACAAAAGCTATAAAACATGATTGCTACAGTAGCATAATCATGTGGACACACAAAAACAGTAAGTATAAATATTGGGTTGTCTCCCAACAAGTGCTTTTCTTTAATGCCTTTTAGCTAGGCATGATGATGACAATGATGCTCACATAAAAGATAAGAATTGAAACATAACGGGAGCATCATGAAGCATATGACTAGCACTTTTAAGTCTAACCCACTTCCTATGCATAGGGATTTTGTGAGCAAACAACTTATGGGAACAATAATCAACAAGCATAGGAAGGTAACACAAGCATAGCTTCAAGAATTTAAGCACATAGAGAGGAAACTTGACATTATTGCAACTCCTACAAGCATATGTTCCTCCCTCATAATAATTTTCAGTAGCATCATGAATGAATTCAACAATATAACCAGCACCTAAATCACTCTTTTCATGATCTACTTGCATAGAAAATTTACTACTCTCCACATAAGCAAACTTCTTCTTTATGGCATACGTATCATCACAATAATCATCATAGATAGGAGGCATGCTTTCATCATAGTAAATTTGCTCATCAAAGATTGAGGGACAAAAAATATCATATTCATCAAACATAGCTTCCCCCAAGCTTGTGGCTTTGCATATCATTAGCATCATGGGTATTCAAGGAATTCATACTAACAACATTGCAATCATGCTCATCATTCACATATTTCATGCCAAGAATTCTATGTAATTCTTCTTCTAGTACTTGAGCACAATTCTCCTTTCCATCATACTCACGAAAGATATTAAAAAGGTGAAGCGTATGAGACAAACTCAATTCCATTTTTTTTGTAATTTTCTTTTGTAAACTAGACTAGTGCTAAAACAAGAAGCAAAAAGATTCGATTGCAAGATCTAAAGATATACCTTCAAGCGCTAACCTCCCCGGCAACGGCGCCAGAAAAGAGCTTGATGTCTACTACACAACCTTCTTCTTGTAGACGTTGTTGGGCCTGCAAGTGCACAGGTTTGTAGGACAGTAGAAAATTTCCCTCAAGTGGATGACCTAAGGTTTATCAATCCGTGGGAGGCGTAGGATGAAGATGGTCTCTCTCAAGCAACCCTGCAACCAAATAAAAAAGAGTCTCTTGTGTCCCCAACACACCCAATACAATGGCAAATTGTATAGGTGCACTAGTTCGGCGAAGAGATGGTGATACAAGTGCAATATGGATAGTAGATATAGGTTTTTGTAATCTGAAAATATAAAAACAGCAAGGTAACTAAAGATAAAAATGAGCGTAAACGGCATTGCAATGATAGGAAACAAGGCCTAGGGTTCATACTTTCACTAGTGCAAGTTCTCTCAACAATAATAACATAGATAAATCATATGACAAGCCCTCAACATGCAACAAAGAGTCACTCCAAAGCCACTAATAGCGGAGAACAAACATAGAGATTATGGTACGGTACGAAACCACCTCGAAGTTATTCTTTCGGATCAATCTATAAAAGAGTTCGTACTAGAATAACACCTTAAGACACAAATCAACCAAAACCCTAATGTCACCTAGATACTCCATTGTCACCTCAAGTATCCGTGGGCATGATTATACGATATGCATCACACAATCTCGGATTCATCCAACCAACACAAAGGTACTTCAAAGAGTGCCCCAAAGTTTCTACCGGAGAGTCAAGAACGTGTGCCAACCCCTATGCATAGGTTCCCAATGTCACGAAACCCGCAAGTTGATCACCAAAACATACATCAAGTGGCACATGATATCCCATTGTCACCACAGATAATCACGACAAGACATACATCAAGTGTTCTCATAAAAGACTCAATCCGATAAGATAACTTCAAAGGGGAAACTCAATTCATCACAAGAGAGTAGAGGGGGAGAAACATCATAAGATCCAACTACAATAGCAAAGCTCGGGATACATCAAGATCGTACCATAGAGGGAACACGAGAGAGAGAGAGAGATCAAACACATAGCTACTGGTACATACCCTCAGCCCCGAGGGTGAACTACTCCCTCCTCGTCATGGATAGCGCCGGGATGATGAAGATGGCCACCGGTGAAGGATCCCCCCGCCAACAGGGTGCCGGGAAGGGCTCCCGAGAGGTTTTTGGTGGCTACAGAGGCCTGCAGTGGTGGAACACCCGATCTATCTTCTGTTCTAGAAGTTTTAGGGTACGAGAGTATATATGGGTGCAGGGGGTACGTCGGAGGAGCTACGGGGGCCCCACG
>NC_041383.1:276263267-276297178 GCF_002162155.2 Triticum dicoccoides
CCGTATCTCCCCTGACGTGTACTCCAAGTTCCCTGGGTTGCTTTCCCTCCAAAAATAACTTCTCTAGTTGATTTCGTTCCGTTTGACTCCGTCTGATATTCCTTTTCATCGAAACTCTAAAATAGGCATAAAACAGCAAATCTGGGCTGGGCCTCTGGTTAATAGGTTAGTCCCAAAAATAATATAAAAGTGGATAATAAAGCCCAATATTGCCTAAAACAGTAGATAAAGTAGCATGGAGCAATAAAAAATTTATAGATTCGTTGGAGACGTATCAATAAGAAAGCAATTAATGCTAGCCTATTACTGCTATTACACATATTACATCCACTGGGCATCAAAGTTCGCCACCAGTGCAAATATAGGGAAGAAAGCAGCATATTACATATACTGGCCGTCAAAATTGGCCACCAGTGCAAAGAAACGTGACAGCAAAACAAGAGCATAACTAAAACAACTTCAGAAGAGCTAAAGAAATGTTATCCTGGGTATCCACCATGCTAGCAATAACCTTAGCAAGCTGATTAGCTTTGTCCTGTTTGGCGCTAAAATCCTCCAACGCTTGCTGTTGCACCAGAAAGTATGCATCTGAATGCTCTAGGGGCTTCCGCAGTCCTTTCGCTTCTTATCGCAGCACAGCTGATCGATGTCTTTCAGCTTGTAGTTGAGACTCAAGAAACCGAACTGATACAGACAGTGAGTTTGAATAGCTTGTGCAAGCGGTAGTGGCCAGTAACTCGAACACTAAACCAAGACAGGACTTTGGGGTTGTCTCGCTGTCTTCAAGATAGTCTTCCTTAGCAGTTTTATCAGCTTTGTTGGAGACCAACAAGGATGTGTCACTATCCTGAACCTTATCTGCATTACTTCCTTTACCATTGCTTAATAAGGCACTCTTCCCTAATATTCTGTCAGCATTCTAAAAGAAGTAACAAGCAGACACATAACAAGTTTAGCATGTACTAGTATATGAAACTCATTTCGGTGAACCAGTTCATTAGTAAGGTGGACATGATTAAACTACCAAGTCTTCTATTGCCAAGTACTAGTACATAATAGAAGCATCAAACAAACATATATCTATGTCCTATGGTCACTGCATTGTCTTGCCAAATCAAAATAGAGACACGGTTCAAATCATATCAGTTCAAGACAAAGCAGCAGTGAAAGAATACAAAGCGTGGGAAACTACACGGCACAACAAGATTTTATATGGGTACCACGGGTCTACATGTACAACAACACTATTGGCTCTGTTGTGATGCTAGTAATGTGCATGATATGAAAGTCAACTGTATACACAATTGAAATTGAAATCAAAAGAGCTATTGATAAGAGCAAACCTATTAAAGAAACATGCGTGAACATACCTGCTGTGCCATTGGAGTTTCTGTTGGATCTTTCAATTTAAAAATAAGTTTGTATGAGTAAATACAGTGATACAAGAGCAAAGCAATCAAAGTTAAAAAAGGCGCGCCTAAGCGAGTGTTGTAGGATTGAAAGTATGTCTAGAGGGGGGGTGATTAGACTACTTGACCAAATAAAAACTTATGGTTTTCCCAATTTTAGTCTTTGGCAGATTTTAGCTATCTTAGCACAAGTCAAGCAATCTTAACACAATTCAAACAAGCATGCAAAGAGTATATGAGCAGCGGAAAGTAAAGCATGCAACTTGCAAGAATGTAAAGGGAAGGGTTTGGAGAATTTAAACGCAACTGGAGACACGGATGTTTTTGTCATGCTTCCGATAGGTGGTGCTATCGTACATCCACGTTGATGGAGACTTCAACCCACGAAGGGTAACGGTTGCGCGAGTCCATGGAGGGCTCCACCCATGAAGGGTCCACGAAGAAGCAACCTTGTCTATCCCACCATGGCCATCGCCCACAAAGGACTTGCCTCACTAGCGGTAGATCTTCACGAAGTAGGCAATCTCCTTGCCCTTACAAACTCCTTGGTTCAACTCCACAATCTTGTTGGAGGCTCCCAAGTGACACCTAGCCAATCTAGGAGACACCACTCTCCAAGAAGTAACAAATGGTGTGTTGATGATGAACTCCTTGCTCTTGTGCTTCAAATGATAGTCTCCCCAACACTCAACTCTCTCTCATAGGATTTGGATTTGGTGGAGAGAAGATTTGAGTGGAAAGCAACTTGGAGAAGTCTAGAGATCAAGATTCATATGGTAGGAATGGAATATCTTGGCCTCAACACATGAGTAGGTCGTTCTCTCTCAGAAACAGCAAGTTGGAAGTGTAGGTTTGTCCTAATGGCTCTCTCCACGAATGAAGAGGAGGTGGAGGGGTATATATAGCCTCCACGCAAAATCTAACCGTTATACACAACTTGCCAAACTCGGTGGGACCGAATTGAGAAACTCGGTCGGACCGATTCAGCAAATCTAGTGACCGATAGGATTTTTGGTGGGACCGACATGCAACTCGGTAGAACCGATATGGTTAGGGTTTAGGGCTTAACGTAATCTCGGTGAGACCGATTACACAAACTCGGTGAGATCAATTTTGGTAATAAGCTAACCAGAGAGTTGGTCAGGTAAACTCGGTGGGACCGATTCCCTCATTTCGGTGGGACCGAAATGTTACGAAAAGGAAACAGGGAGTTTACATTGCAATCTCGGTGGGACCGATCGCTCATCTCAGTGGTACTGAAACGTTACGAAGGGAAACAGAGAGATTACAATCCCATCTCGGTGAGATCGAGATCCCTATCGGTGAGACCGATTTGCCTAGGGTTTGTGGCAGTGGCTATGACATCTGAACTCGGTGGCGCCGGAAAGAAAGAATCGGTAGGGCCGAGTTTGACTTTTTGTTTGGGTCATATGTGGATGTGAGAAAGTAGTTTAGGGTTTTGGAGCATATCACTAAACACTGTGGAGCAAGAAACTCATTAAGCAACACCTCATCCCTCCTTGATAGTATTGGCTTTTCCTATAGACTCAATGTGATCTTGGATCACTAAAATATAAAATGTAGATTCTTGAGCTTTTGAGCTTGAGCCAATCCTTTTATCCTTAGCATTTTGAGGGGTCCACTTTTCTCATCCATTCCATGCCATTCATTGAGCTTTTCCTGACATATTCATCTTGGAATGATGTTAGCTCAATGAGCTATATGTTGTTAGGAATTACCAAAACCACCTGGGGATAGTTGCACTTTCAATCTCCCCCTTTTTGGTAATTGTTGACAACATATAGATCAAAGCTTCGACAAATGATAATAAGAGTGAAAAACATTGTCGCTTTGAGAAGTATGTGATAAGCAAGAGCTCCCCCTAAATTTGTGCATAGTTTAAGATTTGCTTTGGACTGCAAATGTACAACGAGTTAGGCTCATGGGTTACTCTTCCATGTCACATACATCTTGGTGGAGCGCTCAAAATGATAATAATTGAATACATGCACTCATCACCAAGCAAAGTGAATGATCATATAGAGATAAAAAGGATAATGTCATCCAACAAGCACAAATGCAGCATATGATCAAACACATGATCATCCAAGTATCACACAGACATAAAGTATCTCAAACAAGCAAATAAAGTTCAACCACCAAAGCAAGAGAGAATAAAAAGCAACACTCTCTCTCGAAGCCTATGATCTATACATTTCCCCCCTCTAGCAACAAGTTACCAAAAAGTTCATAGAAAATGCATAGCACTAGATCGACTCTCAGGCTTGATCTTCAGGTGGTGGTGTAGAGATGGCTCCTTGGACGAAGACTTTAGTAGATGTGGATGGAGCTGGAGGTGTAGGTGATGGAGCTGGTGTAGATGAAGTGGCTCTGGTGTCTATCACTGGCACTGCAGCTGATCTCTGAGCTCTAGGCACTCTGGCAAATGCATCAATGGTTGTCTTGCCCTTCCTCTCCTGCATATCATCCTGAAGCTGCTCAACAACAGACTGGATCTCAGTTACCTTCACATCCAAGTCATAGAACTTCTGCTCCATGATCCTCTCCGGGCTCTCCTGGTTTTGAGTTAAGGTGGCCAGCCCCTTCTCAATCCTCAGAGTGGATGCAATCAAGTACCCTAGCTGATCTTGTTTGCTCTTTAAGAAGTACTGAGATGCCTCTTCCATTGTTGGCATCTTGGTAGCCTTCTCTGTCCTTGCCTTCTCCTTCTTTGCTTGAGCATGCACTGAAGATGGTTCATCTTCATCCATAACCACTTGGTTGTCCTCAAAGTCTAGATAAATAGGCATGTGATCCTTGTCCAACAAGTATGTGCCTGTGCCCATCTTGGAGTTAATCAGCTCCTGGATCTGTGGGGCATACCCACAACTTCTCTTTTGGTCAACTGTTGTCCTCTTGATAGTCTCAACTATGAGGCTCATGACCTTGAACTTCTGTGGCACATCAAATAAGTGTAGCAAGTTTATTGCATGGCCTCTGATCATGTTGTGGTCACCTGACTTGGGCAAGAGAGTGTGCCTGAGGATCCAGTTGATGGTTGGCAGTCCTGACAGAAGATAATGTACTGATCCAAACTTATGTGTCTCAACAGCAGCATCTGGGATCTGCTTGTACATATGTGCCATAGTGTTGTGATCCATCTTATTTTTGGCATAGACATCCAAGTCATCTTCTTTCTCCTTAGGTGCATTGATCAGATTAGCCCATTCTTCAATTGTTGATTGGTACCTAGTACCTTCAGACATCCATACTATCCTGCCATCTGGATAGAAGTGTGTTGTGGAGTAGAATTGCATTATGAGCTCATCATTCCACTTTGTGAGCTTCTGCCCAACAAAGTCTGCAACTCCACAAGCACTAAAGCTGTCATACACACCAGGATAGTGTTCTTCATTCTCCTTCATGTAGGTCCAGTCCACCCACCTCATGTCACACACTATTGGCTTCTTGTCCAACAACATTGTCTCATAGAAATCCTGTTGTTCCTTTGTATGGAACTTGTAGTCAACAACAGTCCTTCTCCTAATTGCATAAGGATCAGACAACCTCCACTGTCTTAGGCCTGCATCCTTTCTCAGCTTCATATTCTTAGCCACAGGATGAGCATCATTATGATCTGGAATTTTTGGCTTCAATTTTCTCAAGACATGCTCTTCATCTTCTTCCTCTTCAGCAACAGTTTCAGGCACTGGGGCCTTGTTCTTCTCAGCAATAGATATGTTTCTAGTATTCCTCTTTGGTGCAGTCTTGGGCTTGGAGGCAGCTTTGGGTGCTTCTTTGGGCTTTGATGATGCAGCCCCTGACCTAATAGCATCACCCATAAGCTTCTGAGCCTTGGGTGCTAGTGCAGCAACCTCTTCTTCTTCTTCCTCTTCCATCATGGAAGGCTTTCCAACAACTCTAGCCATGGTCTTCTTGACCCTTTCCTTCCTCTTCTTCCCTTCTTCAGCAGCCTCTTTGGGTTGAGATTCCAAAGGTACTTGAGTAGAGGCTCTGGCTTTAGACATGGGAGTTCTCTTTGCAGGTACTTTGGTCTTCATACCAGGCTTAATGGAAGCAGCTGTGCCATACTCCTTTTTGAGCACTTTCTTCTTGGAAGTGGCCTCATCCTCAACTACCACATAGTCTTCATCCTCAGATTCTAAGGTTTTCTTCTTTCTGGCCCTGGTGGCAGCTTTGGGTAAGTTGCTTGGGGTGCTCCTGCTACCCTCATCAGAGCTGCTAGAGGGACTAGTGCCCTCACTCATTTGAACCTGCTCCTCTTCCCTGTTCTGGATGTCACTTTGATCAGACATGTTGCAAACACTGACTGCAGACCCTGTGAATAGATATAGATGAGATAGAGTGGATGAGCATTGCAAAATACAGAGGTTTTTGCAAAAGAATGAGTCAAAAACTTAGTTTTAGTTTTCCATAGAAAGCATTTCGGATCAACCGATTTGTAAACTCGGTGATACCAAAGCAGCTTTTGGAACCTAAACTAGTGAACTCGGTCAGACCGAGTCACAGTTCGGTGGCACCGAGACTGCTAGGGTTTCACAAAGTCCTGAACTCGGTCACACTGATTTGCAATTCTCGGTCAGACCGAGAATCACTTGTGCAATGGCCTTAGCCGAATTAGTGGAACTGAGTTCTACAACTCGGTGGGTCCGAGATGGTTTCGGTGGAAACCTAACCCTAAATTTTCAATTCATCTCTAATCTATGGAGTGTTTTGACTGGATAGAATAGTTTTAATCGTGGCAAGATTCATGACGAACACAATGTGTTGGGAATCGGACGGGGATAGCATAGTGATCGAGTCCATACCCTAGTTCGGCGATGAACTCGCTATGGCGGCAACGGCGGGGATGATTTCTGTTGACGGCGGCAGAGACCAGCGACTGGAGGCGGCTGGCGACGAGGAGGACGATCCGTAGACCCTGGAGGCAGAGCGAGCTACGCGCGGGAAAAAGAGTTTGGAGAAAGTTTCCAATTTTTTACCCGTGGGTATATATAGCCTGACCCTGTCGGTGTGACCGAGTGGAACAACTCGGTGGCACCGAGATGCATAACTGTTGACAGTTACAGCAACTCAGTGTGACCGAAAAGTTCAAATCGGTTGCACCAAGATTGAAAACCTAGATCGACTTAGTGATCTCGGTATGACCAAAATGGAAGAATCGGTCAGACTGAAACGCACAAAGAAGTTTTGGAAGTTTAAGTCTATGACGAATCGGGGACTCCGAGTGCTCCTCATATAGAGTGGTTCGAATCTGACTTGATCAAATTTTTTGATGTACATGAATAGAGTTTGAGACAAGAAAAGCATAGATAGCTAGAGAAGGTTCTTAGGCATTCTTGTCCATCCACTTGGTAAAAGAAAAAGAAATCAATCAATCAAAACAACAAGTGGATGTCCTCGAATGAGTAAAATATGCAACCAACATGCTCACACAATAAAATGGCAAATGAAATATGTGGCAAAGCATGCACAACCAATTCTAGCATCTATCAAGCAATTGGCGATGACTAGGTCATCTATATATGAGTATATTGACTTAGGAGTCAAATGAGAACATTTGATCATAGGTCATACTCATCGTTTAAGCTCAAGTGGGGTTACCACTTTTACATAATGCATTGATGTGTTCACACCATTAGAGTTGCTTTGACTCAATTCTTAGATTAAAGCTCCCCCTAGATGTGATATCCCCCCTTAGAGGGATGAACTAACCTTGGGTTTTGTCGATGATGACTTCATGTAGGTGTTGAAGATGTGGTGCTCAATGTTGATGTAGATCATTTGGAGCAATCCTTTGGAGTGAGTTGCACTTTCAATACCTACACGGGTTAGTCCCACAAGGAACAAACAAGGATATCCATAGACATAGAGTGATGCACACACAAGATGATGTCTATGAAAGCATTAGGTTACCTTGTCCCTTGTCTTACCAACAAGAGGGTTTGTGAGTCCTTGAACTAGTGCAAGATGTGAAAGTTGATTGCACTTATTGTTGCCAAAATGATATGAGTGAAATATGTTGGTGGAGTCACCCTCAAGAACTCTCTAGTTCTTATTCTTTGGGATCCACATCATCTTGATGGGAATCCTTGGATTTGTAGTCGTACTTGATGAAGTAGAGCTTGATGTAGTCTTGGGAACCCACTTGACCAAGGCCTTAGGAGCTTCTTAAAATGCATCAATCTCCTCTTGAAGCTTGTCCTTGCCTTTTTGCTTGTGGTCTTGTGGTGCAAGATCATCTTGAGCTTGTGTCCCCTTGAAGGAAGTAGGATCATACTTCTCTTGTTGAGGAACAAACTTCGTCTTGGGGTATTGATCTTCTTCCCACTCAACTCCATTGGCATTGAACTTTCGTTCAAAACCAACACCTTGGTTCTTCCGGTGCCTTCCTTGCTTGCGTACAATTTCCTCAAATTGCTTACTACCGGCAAGGCTCTTGTAAACACCTTTGTCTATAATTCCCTTCAATAAGCTATTTTCTTGCTCAAGTGTAACTTGGCTAAGAGAATCATTAGTGGAATCAAGAGAACTACTAGAAGCAACAACATTGGATTTAGCATGATTGTTGTTACTACTAGAGGAAGAATCCTTCTTGTTCTTGTTAATGGACTTGACTTGAGGCATGTAAGTAGATAAGAGTAAACGCTTGGCAATGTAAGAAGAACTTTTCTTACGGAGATCATCATTGATTGCCTTTAAGAACTCATGCTCTTGCTCAAGGTTGAGCTTTTCAAAGCGTAGCTTCTCATGAGTCCTTAAAAGTTCTCGATGATCTTCTAAAATAGTTTCATGAGCTAACTTAAGAGTGTTTAGTTTTTTAGTTAGAAGCTCAATCTTCTCCTTATCATTTTCATTCGTTTTATCTTGATTAGCATGATTAATTGACGTTTCATCATAGTATTCATCACTAGAGTTGTCAACAAGTAAATCATCATCACCTAACAAGTCATCTTCATCACTATTGAAATCAACATACTCGGGGTGTGTTACCTTTGGGACTTTAGCCATGAAGCATCTTCCAAGTCCTTCATTTGGTGAATCAAATATGTCGTAGGAGTTGGTTGACACAAGTGCTAGACCGGCAACACCTTCATCTTGAGTATATTCGGAGTCGGAGTGATAGCTTCTCTCGGAGTGATTGTCAGAGTCGGAGCCGGATACCCATTCACCAACATGAGCTTGATGTCTTTGTTTTGTGTAGCTCCTTGATGACTTGTCCTTCCTTTCCGAATCCTTGCTTCTCCGGGATGTTCTTCGTTCATAACAATCATCTCTACTCCTCCTCTCTCTTGGTGGTGATTCTTCTCTTCTACTTCTCCTCTTGGATTCTTCTCTTGTTTTGTGGGGTGACGTACACTCATTGGAATAGTGTCCAGGTCTCCCACAATTGTAGCAATTTCGCTCTTGACTAGAGGATCTTCTGTCATTGTAGGATCTTGACTTGGAGCTTCTTTCTTTGCTTCTATTCTTATAGAACTTGTTGAAGTTCTTCACCATTAAGCTCAATTCTTCATTGAAGTTTGTTTCTCACTTGATGATGTAGGAGGTTCACATGAGGCTTTGTAAGCACCACTTGACTTGTTGTGAAGTTCCTCCTTATCCTTGAGTGACATCTCATGAGCAACAATTCTTCCAATGACTTCCGATGGCTTGAGATCTTTGTAATTGGGCATCATTTGAATCAATGTGCACACGGTATCATATTTTCCGTCTAAAGCTCTTAAGATCTTCTTGATGATGAATCTGTCGGTCATCTCTTCACTTCCTAAGCCGGTAATCTCATTTGTGATAAGAGCAAGCCTAGAGTACATTTCAGCGACACCTTCACCATCCTTCATTTTGAACTTGTCAAGTTGACTTTGGAGCACATCCAACTTGGATTCCTTGACGGAGTCGGCACCTTCATGCATATCAATCAAAGTATCCCAAATTTCCTTTGCATTCTCAAGACGGCTGATTTTGTTGAATTCTTCGGGGCACAATCCGTTGAAGAGGATATCACAAGCTTGAGTGTTGTATTGCAGCATCTTCAACTCTTCCGTGCTAGCTTCACGGTTCGGTTCTCTCCCATCAAAGAATTCACCTTGCAAGCCAATACACACAATAGCCCAAACGGCGGGGTTATGTCCAAGAATATGCATTCTCATCTTATGCTTCCAACTAGCAAAATTAGTACCATCAAAGTAAGGACCTCTACGGTGATAATTTCCCTCGCTAGACGCCATACTCTCCTAGGTTGTGAAACCAAGACTATGACCACCAAATGCTATGGAAATCAAAGCAAATGGAGATCAAAGCTCTGATACCACTTGTAGGATCGAAAGTATGTCTAGAGGGGGGTGATTAGACTGCTTGACCAAATAAAAACTTATCCTTTTCCCAATTTTAGTCTTTGACAGATTTTAGCTATCTTAGCACAAGTCAAGCAATCTTAACACAATTCAATCAAGCATGCAAAGAGTATATGAGCAGCGGAAAGTAAAGCATGCAACTTGCAAGAATGTAAAGGGAAGGGTTTGGAGGATTCAAACGCAATTGGAGACACGGATGTTGTTGTCGTGGTTCCGATAGGTGGTGCTATCGTACATCCACGTTGATGGAGACTTCAACCCACGAAGGGTAACGGTTGCGCGAGTCCACGGAGGGCTCCACCCACGAAGGGTCCACGAAGAAGCAACCTTGTCTATTCCACCATGGCCGTCGCCCACGAAGGACTTGCCTCACTAGCGGTAGATCTTCACAAAGTAGGCGATCTCCTTGCCCTTACAAACTCCTTGGTTCAACTCCACAATCTTGTTGAAGGCTCCCAAGTGACACCTAGCCAATCTAGGAGACACCACTCTCCAAGAAGTAACAAATGGTGTGTTAATGATGAACTCCTTGCTCTTGTGCTTCAAATGATAGTCTCCCCAACACTCAACTCTCTCTCACAGGATTTGGATTTGGTGGAAAGAAGATTTGAGTGGAAAGCAACTTGGGGAAGGCTAGAGATCAAGATTCATATGGTAGGAATGGAATATCTTGGCCTCAACACATGAGTAGGTGGTTCTCTCTCAGAAACAGCAAGTTGGAAGTGTAGGTTTGTTCTGATGGCTCTCTCCATGAATGAAGAGGAGGTGGAGGGGTATATATAGCCTCCACACAAAATCTAACTGTTACACACAACTTGCCAAACTCAGTGGGACCGAATTGAGAAACTCGGTCGGACCGATTCAGCAAATCTAGCGACCGTTAGGATTTTCAATGGGACCGACATGCAACTCGGTAGAACCAATATGGTTAGGGTTTAGGGCTTAACGTAATCTCAGTGAGACCGATTACACAAACTCAGTGAGACCGATTTTGGTAATAAGCTAACTAGAGGGTTGGTCAGGTAAACTCGGTGGGACCGATTCGCTCATTTCGATGGGACCGAACTGTTACGAAAAGGAAACAGGGAGTTTACATTGCAATCTCGGTGGGACCGGTTGCTCATCTCGGTGGTACCGAAATGTTACGAAGTGAAATAGAGAGATTACAATCCCATCTCGATGAGACCGAGATCCCTATCGGTGAGACCGATTTGCCTAGGGTTTGTGGCAGTGGCTATGACATCTGAACTCGGTGGCGCCGGAAAGAAAGAATCAGTAGGGCCGAGTTTGACTTTTGGTTTGGGTCATATGTGGATGTGAGAAACTAGTTGAAAGAAAGAAGCACTGTGGAGCAAGAAACTCACTAAGCAACACCTCATCCCTCCTTGATAGTATTGGCTTTTCCTATAGACTCAATGTGATCTTGGATCACTAAAATATAAAATATAGAGTCTTGAGCTTTTGAGCCTGAGCCAATCCTTTTATCCTTAGCATTTTGAGGGGTCCACTTTTCTCATCCATGCCATGCCATTCATTGAGCTTTTCCTTAAATATTCATCTTGGAATGATGTTAGCTCAATGAGCTATATGTTGTTAGGAATTACCAAAACCACCTGGGGATAGTTGCACTTTCAAGCGCTTAAGCGTGCCTAGGCTCTAGGCGTTGGCAAAACGCATTGCGCATAACTACGCTTAATCTGTGCATAACTATGCATAAGCATGCGCTTTGGTCAGTAAAGCGCAAGGCGGTGGAAAAACGCACAATTTGACGCCTAGCGCTTTTTTGAATTATGATAGCAATGGAATCTTAAATTAGAACAATTATTCTTTAGGTTTAGGCACTTGTTCTACATGAACAGAGTACAGTAAGACGCAAGAATATAATACTTATAAATAGAAAATGAGCTCATAGACCTTACCACATTCTTGGTTCGGGACCAGTACAGAACAAGGCGTTCCCAGTCATCGTCCAGTAAATGTGTCTCAGGAGAACGTAAGGGAATTTGATGAGTTTCTTTGCCGTTGAAGTATGTTTTCTTCAGGTAATTCCGATACTGCCACCAAGCATTCTTGCAGATAGCAGAGGTATTAGCACAGGTTACCTCATCCCGAGTTTCCAAATCGATCCTTCTCTATAGAGAAAAATGGGAAAATTTGTTGTATTATAACCATCATGGAGGTAGGATGTATGAGACGAAGCAAAGTAATTGCCATGAATAACTTTAGTTGCACATAACTCCTGGACAAACACCTGCAACTGGCATTTTCCTTCATCTTCAGTGTAATATTTCCAAGATGGGAAGATACGCACATATGATTTAACAACATCAAATTCGATAGATGCTAAACTACGACTAGCTGGTTGTGCTTCCTCCACAGGATTAGGCGTACTAACTGGTCGAGTTGGGGTTCGCTGTGATAGTACTGGCCCTTTGGGCACTGGAGCTGCCTTACTAACTACTCTTGTTTGGGAGCTCTGTGGTGGAGATGGTGCTGTGTCAACAGGAACTAGGTTACTATCGGCTGGGTTTGGGGTTAGATTGGGTGAAGCCGGTTCTCTGTCCATCGCAGTAAGGGTACAATCTGTGAGAGTTTGGGTTATGTGTCATAGGGCTGGTTCTTTTGCATGTACAACTGGGGTGCTATCTCCACCAAGAGGTAGCACTGTTTTATTTGAAGACCATGTTTTTAGTCCGCTAGATACTGGCATCACCCGCTCCAATTCAAATGGATGATAAACAGGAAACATAGTTGAATGTACTGACATTGTATGAGAGACAGATGCAATAGATAGTGTGGAAAAAAGAGGGCATGAAATAGTTGACATGTATATTGTTTAACTAAAATGGATATCATGACATAATTTCACATATATGATGTCTATCTAAACTGGATAGCATAGCATAACATAATTCAAAGATATGATGAATAACTAAATAGGATCGCATGACATAATTCACCTACATGTTATCTAAGTAATCAGGATCACATCATTTACTTCACATATGTGATTTGTATGCTAAACAGAGGGCATTTGATATGATGTCTGAAGTAATAAAATGGTGTTGAATATTGTGTATATGATGTCTAAACTATGCAATGCAAGACACCATATGCATGATATGAGAAGTATAACCGTGCCAAGTTAGAGCATACACCTCAGTGGGGGAATAGGACTGGTCATCTGTCTCTGAATCCATATCCAAGGAGCTATCGGGACCCAACAAGAGATCTGCTTCGACAGATAGCACTATCTGCTCTGAAGGCCTTGTTTTCACTCCAGATTTTTCCATCTCCCACCCAAATGGCTGATTCACAGGAAGAGTAGTTTAATGTACAAACATTGTCGACAAATGGAAATGTAATGAAGAAAAGGATGGGCAATATATCATTCAAATATATGATGCCTGGTTAAACAAGATGGCATTGCACATTTCACATATATTATGGCTGGCTAAAAGACATGAGACTGCATAATTCCCATATATGATATAGAAACTAAACAGGTGGCATTAGAGAACATGTCTAAACTAAGCAGATGACATATATGATGTCAAAAGTAGGCACTGCAAGGCAACATATGCCTGATATGACTAACATCATCATGCCAAGGTAGAGCAAACACCTTGGGGGTAAATAGGAGTGGTCAGCGGCGTCTGAATCCGCCTCAGAACAGATATCTTCATCTGGATTACAATTTGGAGAGGGGTGGGGAGGGTTTGCCATTGAACCCACAATGGAGCGATGTCTGCATGACATTGTATTGCCACACAAAACTCTTCTCTTTTTCTCTACATGTTCAGCATGACTGTGTACAATATCTGACATGCATATGAAAAAATATGGTGAGATTATGTAAGGAGAGCATGCAGAAATTTAGAGTGATGGTAACAACCAGTGGATGGATCCAAAAATAATGATAGTAGGCTAATGATTGCTTTAAATTAATAAAAAGACAGATGATGATTGCTTTACTATTTGTTTCCCACCCAAGATGAATAACATAGGCATACCCTAGGTGAACCAGATATTAGACAGACATACTATTCATTGCTGCCTCGATATGTGCCCCACAACTAATTTAGAACTCAAGTTTGAACATTAATTTGGACCTGACTTGGGAGTCCAAGAGCTGAACAGGACGATAAAGTAGCAGATAAGTTTAAGCAATGCATAACATAAGCAGAAACAAAAGAGTGCGACCTCTCTTGTGGACCCGTGTACTCCTCAGGTTCATCTGCTGAGTCAATGATGGTGATGCCGTTGCGGTGGGTGCCGGCGGCAGGGAAGGAGATCTGAGGCGGTGAAAGATGGTCAGGAGTCGTGATGTCTGGTTTGGTGGATGCTTCTGTCGATGGAGCAGCTCATGTGAGGTGGACGACGTCGCAGCAGGAGCAGGACAAACCACACAAAGTTCCCTTCGACACATACCTGTAACTGAAGTAATTCTGTAAGGGCTCATTTGGCTTGCATGATTCTTAAAACGCACGGATAGGAAAAACACCAGAATAGGATAGGAAAATGCACATGGTAAACAAAGCATTTGTAAACATAGGATTTCTATCAACTTGGGTGTTTGGTTTACAGGAATTGGAAGAGCAGAGGAATGCAAAGAAACATGGCCAAAATAAAGTGAAACCATATGAAAGCGTGTACAGTTAGAACGTTATTCTAGCACTAACGCACTTGGTCTTGGTTTCATGCATAGGATTTTGAAAAGTAGGTCTAGGTGGATGTTTCGCTTCATTCCTTTCAACAAAATGCATGAATAATTGAATAGTAGAGTTCCATTGGAAAATTCCCTACTACTATGTTTTTCCGTTGAACCAAAATAACCCTAATGGATCGACGTGAATGTATAGTAATAAGTGATGCAACAAGTGTACAACCTCTTTGCCGTAGCCGTGTCGACCTCAGCATCATTGGGTTGGTCGCTGAAGCAGTTAAGGCAGAGGTGGCTGTCAGAGGTGTGGAGGAAGATCTGAGGAATCTGTAGATGGCGTCCAGGGCACTGCTCTGTTGTGATGGATCATTCTGTCGTTGGAGCAGCTCCGGTGAGCCGTAAGACGTCAAGGCTGAAGCAGCACAAGACAGACATCGTCAATCTCAAGTGGGATTCTAATAGCATCTCCAATAGATGATGTAAAATGGATGTAAAATTAACATCACCAAAAACCACCTGACTACAACAGATGAGGTAAAAACTGTTGACTCTGAACTTAACTATCGAAACTGAAATTTACTGTGGAATCTGAATGCTATTGTCGAAACTGAACGCAATGGTAGCAGAGAGGCACTTGACATGTAGTTTAGGGAGGGCTTGCAGTTCATCTTCAACCTGCACCCCCCTGAGCTGCCTGCCACCACTGGCCGAACCACCGGCCCCAGCGCCGCCTCGCCACCCCGAAACAACTCGCCACCGCCGTCCCAGCCAGCCCTCTAGGCCCCCCACCCCCACCCTGAACCATAAGATAGATAGTGGGGTACCTCTCCGGCGAGCCCCCGTCCCTGCTACGGGTGGTTCTTCCTTAACTCTAGCGAGCCCCCCCCAACCCCTAAAAATCGACTGACCTAAAAGTCGATTCAGTCGACTGAAGTATGGCTTAATCGGAGCAAAGCAGCAGCACGAGCAACGGGGAGAGCGGCAGCGGTAGCTGGGTGAGCGAGCGATCGAGCGAGAGCCAGAGCAGCAGTAGCAGCGCGAGCGAGCGAGCGAGAGCTAGAGCAGCAGCAGCAGATCTAGCTGGAATGGACACCACCGCCGAAGGGGCCTCGCACTGGGGGAGAGCCGCCATGGAGATGTCGCCGGCGGCGCCGACTTCAAGGTAGCCGCTCCATGGGGGTGTGGGATGGAGCACCGTCGGCGCCGGGAGGTCGAGTTAAGGAGAATGTGCGATGCGATGAGTGTACAACCTCTTTGGTGGCGCCGAGTAGGCCTCGGCTTCGTCCGAGGAGTCGGTGAGGATGCCGTGGTTCTGGTGGAGCAGGTTAAGGTGGCGCTGTGGGGACGGAGCAGCCGCGATAGACGAGGCGATCGTCAGAGCAGCTCCTTGGAGGTGGAGGACGGGGCGGCTGAACCGGCGGGACGGCGAGCTGGACGACGGATCCTCATTCGGGGAGGTGGATGAGGGACGTCGAGATATTGCAGTGGACGACATCATCGGGGAAGACGCTCCGGCTGGGCAGCGGTGACGTGGCGGACGGAGGAGGGTGGGGTTTCGCGGCTAGAGCGGAGAGGTTATGGCGGCCTGGGATTTCGAATGGCGAAAAGGGGGCGATGTGAAGCATGACTTAGGGACGCGCTTGTACAAAATGTAGGGTGTGTTACAAAAGTACCCCCCACCGATTTGAACTAGCGGCCCTTTCGGCTCAGGGTTAGAAGGGGGATTTCGCGTGTCGGGATTTGGCAGCTGGAGGGAGTTTTCGCGCGCGTTGTAATTTTGGGATAGCAAGGCGTGGGTTGTGAAGGCGCCATTTTTGCGAGCACGATATCTGAATTTTCAGGATATAACAAGACGCGGGTTGAATTTTAGGGACAAGCCTAACGTTTAGTAATATTGTACTTGTATGTACCAAATCAATCCGCACTTCCCTCAACCAAAAAGAAAACTAAAAAAATTAAACTATTCACACTACACAAAGAGAGAGTCTTGCCCCGTTTTACTATACAAATGCTATTCAAAGCTACTCCCTCCTTCCATCTATATAGGGCCTAATGCATTTTTCTATGCTAACTTTGACCAAATATTAGAGCAATGATATATGACATGCAACTTACACAAAGCACACCGTTAAATTCATTTGTGAAAGGTTCTTTCAATGATATAATTTTCAAATTGTGCATGTCATGTACTATTAATCTTGTCAATAGTCAAAGGCGGTCTTAAAAATCTCATTACGCCCTATATAGATGGAAGGAGGGAGTATGAATACATGTTATGTCCGATTAAATTTCTTCGCTTGCTGTATAATGCATGTAACCTACTCATACCAACATTTTAGTGCATTCCAAATGTCTATACTACCGCTGTAATTCGAACTAAATTTGAATTCGTTTCTCTATTTCAATAAGAATCTACAATCATCATTGTTGCCAACTTCAACCATCATTCGTGTATTACCTTACACCACATGATTACTATAGAGATAGATATGAACTATGTGTACTACATGAACTCGAATTCTATTTTTTGAATACACTTGATGTTGATTCCAAATAGTAGTACATTTGATGTACTAACTATATATTCATAATCTAAACCATGTTCCATACGTACACCATGTTTATCACACAAAGTATAGTGCCCCGCCCCCTACATTATGACAAGTATTTAGACCTGAGTTGCAAAAGTTACACATTAGCCCAAATTATAATCAATGTTCTACATTATGATATCTTCTTCAAGTATTCGTATCGACTTTTTTATAATGATTATGATCTTTGTTCATCTTTTACACCTTCACGATCCTCTTCTATTTGTAGCTAGCTAGCGCTAACTTTCTATCATGCATGCACACGCCCGCCCCCCTCACACACCCTTAGCGTCCCCTCCATCGCGCACGTTCATTATTTCTCTTTAGGTCGTCCACCAGCGATGTGTAGGCCCCCGGCTCCTTCTTTCTGGCACACAACGGTCAATATACCTCTCTAGCCAAGTGTGCCTACAACAAACACATATATACTTCCCCTCTTCTCTTCTCACCATCCATGCCCCCATATGTCTAATACGATTCCAAGCAGGTGCACACTCCCTCCCCTCTTTTCATTTATCACATGCTGGCACACTCCTCCCCCTCGACATGGTAGGCCTCTCGCACCACCTCCTAGCCACACCCTCTCCCCCTGTCTTCCTCTCCGGACCTTATTTGCTTCTAACACATGCAGGCGTGTACAAGAACTGATCTCCCTACATATAGCCAGGTCGACTATAATTCGTTTTCACCAAGCACCGATACACTTACCTCGCTGGTTATGTCTCTCCTTTTCTCGGACACACGACATTTGATCTTCCTATGTAGTTACGTATGCTTACCACAACCATATCTTCTCCCCTCATCATCCTTGAATACCTCCCAACCCATCTCTCACAGGCACGTGCATAGACAGACGGACATCCCCCGCCCTCTCTTATTGATATTGCACTCATACACTCTGTTTGTCTAGCAGGCCTCTCCCACCATTTGTGAGACGCCACTCCACCACCAACCCTCCGACGCTCTACCTTTGTCTTTTTCCCAACCTTATTCCTCTGCTACGAATATCCATGGATGTCGATCGATCTCCCTCAATACATAGCTAGGTCTCTCTCCTTCCCCACACTTATACTAGTCGACCGGTCTCTACCCCCCCCCCCACACACTGATAGTCGAAAGTTGTAGGTAGGTATCCATGCCAGAAAGAAGAACTGCACCTCTGCCCTCTCAAATTCCAGTAGGCCAGCCGCCCTGTATCTTTGACATGGGCAAACACAAATTCGATAGCACTCTTTATCGATCGCGCAGCCACACACTTCATCCCTGTTTTCAATTCTATCGATATCTCACGTCCATGACTCCGTTTCACACACATTGCATATGTTACGTTTTTCTGGTTGAGATATCATCAACACATTGCCTCTATTTCGCACAAACCATCTCTCTCACACCCACCCACGTACGTACCTGCACCTAAAGAAGAAGTGCATGCAGGACGCATGTACTCACGTCTCATTCTCGGCCACACCCGCGCGGGTACACGGTGGAGTTCGTTTCTGTACGAAAAGGCAGCCCACGTGATAATTTGACGCGTGTAGCGGTTGTTTACTCGAAGGACGGTCGGGTACCACGCCTAGAATATAAAACAATTGCCGTGGGGAAAATGAAAAAATGGGTTTGTCTCTTGTCATACCATCTTAGACAAGGCCGCCGTGGCCTCTCTCTCTCAGCGTTGGTCAGTGATCCGACCGCATCCTGTCCACCGGCAGAAAGGGAGGATGTGCATCGTCTCTCCGTTCGACGGCGTTGAGGCAGCTCGTCCTGATCTGCGGTACCCGCTGTTCTCTCTGACCAAGCTCCGGCGCGGTAGGGCCTTCGCCACTTGCTCGCTGCCACAGTATGGGCAGATCCCGGCCGCCGGCGCCCTCCTAGTAACATCCCGACGACCCTCAGGTACAGCTTCCTCCGGCCTTGCTCCACTGCCCATCTTCTCACGTTGCTGCATGTGGATCTTCTTTTGTTGTTTGCTTAAATCGTATCTCAGCCGATGTACTTTCCATCTTGCAATCTCGTCCTCAAACCATTTTTGATAAACCACCATGTGCTATCTTTCCCTTTTTACATGGAACATGCTTCTTTTTTGTCGGCGTATGTGTCTTCAACTCATGTTATTGGGCAGTAATTGTTTCCTTTCGACCTCCTTTTGCAAACAGGGCTATCCGTTTTCACCTCGTTGCTCTTGCAACCTTTTGGTGAACTGCACAAGTCACTTGTCTAAAGAGTGTTTTGTGCAGTTCCACCAAAATGTCACACGGGCAACATTTTAACATTTCTGTGGGACTGCAGAAAGGGAGATTGGTTTTGCTATCCTCCTGATCCAACTCCGTGCCTAATCTTCTCCAACAAGAAGTTAGTCCTAAAGAGAGATCATAGAGGTGATCGGCTTCTATTTATGTGTGTTATGTTTCATCATCTAGTTCCACTATTATTGTAATCACACTGACTGGATATCTTTGCAAACAGGGATGGTCCGCTTGATTTTAGTGGAGCTGCACAAAATGATCGGATTGTGGTGTCCTTCATACACCTCTTTTTTGGCTACAGAGCTGGGTGAAACTAGCTGCCAAGCAATGAACACTGTGCCAAGCAAATGGAGCCATGCCTACGAACAACATCGATCAATTATATAATTTTTCTTTATTTGTACACCTTCTCACAACTTTGTCTTCAGTTGTGATGTGAATATTGGCGCTGATCTGCGAACCATTGAGATGCATTAGCCATGGTAGTTCCATTTGTATTTGATGGAATGTTGTAACGAGAGAATCTCGAGGAAAGACACATGAATCCTAAGTTGAAACCTTTTTTTCCTACGGGTACCAAAGTTGAAACCTTCATAGCATCACAGTACAATTTCATCAAAATTATGCGTACATATAAACAAATCCTGAAGGATTGATAACAATGCCAGAAACAATTCAACTTTGTTTTGCCGACATGTTGGACATCCTTCATCCTGCTCCACCTGCCATGCAGCAATATTGAGTGCACAACACAACTTCAGGGAAAGATTCACCCCGGTCGTTGCGCTGCAGTAGTAATGACTAGTGAGCAGTCAAATCATAGAGCCCCACCTCCGCCACAGTAAGTTGCTCGGATGAAGCAACCATCATTTCTCTGTTCCTTGAATCCGCTGGTACTCCCATATTCCCATAGTAATAGGTTGCTCGGGAGAATCAACCATCACTATATCCGCTCACGTGTGATGACCACAGGAGTTATCCATTCAGATTGCATGTTAAAAAATATTAAAGGTCGATAACTAATGCGGCAAACTTTCAAAAAAAAACCTAATGCGACACCTCGGGCCAATGCGGCCAGATCGCATTTTGCACGAGAAATTAAACACCATGTTTCGTTGACATGTGGTCCCATTCCAACACATCAGTGAGATGACGGCGAGTAGTAGGAGTTTTTCCGAACGGACGTGTAGGCCGGGGCGCCTCTTCATGAACCGTGGCAAATTGGCAACCGTCCACCGACTCTTCGCCTTTCCCTCTTGATTTGGAACTGCTGTCGCATGCTCTTCCTCTCTCTCCTCCATTTTCCTTCACCCGTTCACCCTTTCTTTTGCCATTGTTCGATCGTCTTCTCCATGGAGGGAACAGGTCAGAAACGACCCAATTATTCTTGCCCCGATGTGAAAGATGACGTGGTGGAGGAACTCATTGATCGGTGCGATGTCATCACCTCGGCTAGCATGGCAGGTTTGTTCAAGCCCATTTTCGACTCAACTAATAATATCATTACAAGGAACCCAAGAGTCAAGGAGCGGTTTGATCTCCCCTATCTTCTTCGCCGTGACCCTGATGACTGGCACCGGCACGACGGAGGCCTCGCCCTGTGCAAGTTGATGCCGCTTGATAATGATACATATGATGTTAAGATGCCATCGCTTGAGGGCAAGGCTTGGGCAGGCGCAAATGGAGATTGGGTTGTTTACATTGGGTCCAACTGCGAGTGGAAACTTGTGAATGTGTACACTCGTGACCGGGTTCCACTTCCAAAAATCTCAGCAGATTGCCCAGAGGTTGAGCACACCGGTATTGTACGCACGTTCAAATACGATCATGGTGACTGTCTTCTACGGAAGATAGTAATTTGTCGAGTTCCCAACCGCTCTTGGAATTACAACAACTATGAATTTGTTGCTATCTTCGACAAGCTTGTTGCCGTCCTTTGTTGTTCGACTCGATGGATATTGCTCAAAAATCAGTTTCTATACACGGATGTGTACTGTGATGCAATTCAATACGAGGGTCTTGTGTTTGCTTCCACTACTCATGGCACTGTTTTTGCATGGGATCCTTGTAGTTTCAGTATGTTTGTCTTCCACCGTAATTATAATTGTTTCATCGGCATGCATGCGGTTTAGCAAGTTTCCCTTTACTAATTAACCTTCTTCTTGTGTTTCCAAGGTCCTATGAACATTCCACCACCTATACTTGAAAATTTTTATAACCAAGGGGGAGATGGCGATGGTGATGATCACGAGCATGAGGACGAGCAGAACGTATATACTCAGTGGCGCCTGGTAACTAATTCTGATGGATCACCTCTTCTTGTGTATACAGCCCGCTGATGATGTTACTACTGAGGGACCACGTTTTGTCTCCCATGGTCGCACTCTCCGGACCTATTCCAACACCTGTTGCATGGTATTCGGGATGGATACTAGTGTGCTAGCGCCAACTCCTTCTCCCTGGTACACAATTGATAGTCTTGGAGAAAACTCGCTCTTCCTTGGACAAAACTATCCGATGATGGTGAAAGGCGATCCAATTGCTGTTGACACAACGTTACTAGTATCATTTATGAGAAGCAACTGTGTCTATACCTCGGACATTAGGGTGGTTCCCTACCCTGGTACTGATATAGTAGGCCGCTTCAGCCTGGATGATCACTCCTGCGTTGGTCTCGAGATCGACAATAGATGGCCCGTCGCAGAGAATCACTTGTGGTTCAAAGCAAGCGTTTCCAACGCTGATGAATGGTTGAGTTGAAGTTCATTTCATTGCTTGTTATTTGTTGTGTGATGAAAACTTTAGTATTTATAATGTGTCCTCGTTGTCGATGTGGGTTGATGACCTGCTGTATGTAATAAAATCATATGCCTGTGATAAACTTACTAAATTTATGAATGGCTTTCGAGTTGCTTCTGTGAGTGAGTGGTTGGGCGAGGCAAAAAAATATTTTCCGAATACATAATTGTACGTGCATTGCAACAGGTTATTGGATGAGGCCAATCAACAATAGTAGTACACTATTTGTACTAGCTTCACATATGCTTCATGCGTCGTGCGGGTGTTTTTACTGTAGCCATATTGTACGTAACCAGCACCTCGAATCCTCGATACTAGTACTATATAGTAAGTAGTAGGAGTAGTAGGGTGGCATGGGCCAGAACAAGCATTCACGTCCAGGAGTACGGCACATGCCACCAGCACGACTTCCATCTGACACCATATTTCTTGGAGTCCGTGCTAGAGCAATCACTTCAACCTCATCGTTTCTCTAGCTCAGCCATCGCGCGGCGGGCGAGGTGGGGGTTTGCCGATAGTCAGTTTCCTCAACTGCGGTCCCACTTGTAAGGCCAACTCCAACGCTCTATCAATATATGGATGTACTTTTCTTCCCAATACAAAAACTTGCATCCATTCTACTCCCTCTGTTGCACAATACATGCCTTCTATTTGTCAAAATATATATGTATCTAGACATGTTTTAGTATATAGGTACATCCATTTTTGGACAAATGGAAGTCAAGTATTTTGGAACGGAGGAGCACACAATAAATTTTTTAAGTTAGCACAACTAGTCTAATCCGAGAGCACAACCGAAGATTTGGTCGGGTTCTTCCTCCTTTTGCCGACACGTGGGACATCCAGCATCCAGGTCGTGTCATGAAAGAAAATAGAGTGGTAGTTGAAGCCACAAGATGTGCATCTTGGGTCAAACTGTAAATAGAATCTTACTACTCTTGAGTAACTCCAAAAGCGGCCACCGAAGATCTTTATTGGATTTGTTTTTCATCACCAGCACGTCGAGGTGAAAGATGTGCAGGTTCAGTGGGTCCTCTTGCGTTTTCACTGACATGTGGGGCCGCATGTGAGCAAAGAGACGATGGGCTCCGCGCATCCGCTGGCTGGCTGAGAAGAGAGATAGAGGAGGGTTGAGCATGGACTGCAGGAAATTTGTTCTACGTAACCAGCACCTTGATATTCGCATGTGGTTGTTTCTAGAATAAAAAAAGGAGGTACCCCTACTTATGTTACTCCCACTATGCCTAGCCTAAGGTTAGTAGGTGACCTGACACTTGGCTCTTCGCCTCTTCTCGAAGTCGATGGTTCTACAGTAGTGCTTCTGGCAATCTGACACCAAATGAACTGCTGCATGTCCACCGCTTGTAATCAAGCAAAAGTTTTTCCTCGTGCTGCGAGCCACCGCGCACGCGTTGGCGAGGGAGAAGGCGTAATCAAGCTTCTCATCGTTCTGCGAGTTGACGGGACACATCAAAGTTATTTACTATTAGTACATACTCTCTCCAAAAAGGGCTGACCACGTCATCGCTACCATCCCGTGCTCCGTCGTTGAGTACATGCACTATTCACGTGCCATCGAGGAGAAAAAATATTGCGTAGGTGCCATTGAAGTGCACGAGTCACTTACGAAAAAGGGTTTCCCCCCGCTTTCCCCCCTGCATGACTCATTTACGCACTACTTATCTGATTATCTCCATTTTCTTGCATGACACGTGCACCTTGATGCTAGATGTCTCGCGTGTTGGGAAAAGGATGAACAAAGCTCACGTAAAAGAAAAGAGTTGAAGAGCATAGATTCCCGATGACCGAGGAGGAGCAAGGAACCTCGCGGTGGAGTGTCTACAAGGAACCTTGCGCGTTTTCCACTGTTTTTTGCCGCCTGCCCACCTATAAACAAATAAAAGAACATGAACTTTTCACTAACCACTAGAAACGGTACATCATCAGGATGCTAAGTTGAAGATGTTTTATACTCCCTCTATTTCCAAATATAAGTCTTTTTAGATATTTTAATAAGGGACTACATACGAAACAAAATGAGTGAATCTACACTCTAAATTATGTCTACATACATCCGTATGTTGTAGTCTATTTGAAATGGCTAGAAAGACTTATATTTAGGAATGGAGGGAGTAGTTTATATTGAATTATTTATAACCACGCAACAAGCCACGCATGTACAGGACGCATGCAACCACACATGTACACAAGCCAACGCACTAACTCCTTCCGATCCAACTCATGCACATACGCGCACAGCATGGAGCACACAACGCACGTACACAAGACGTGCATGCACACACGCTCGGCCACAGAATGCACGTGAATAACACATGCATGCACACACACTCGGCTGCATGGAGGCGTGCGCCATCCGCGGCGACGTCCGGTTCGTTGTGCTACGGCGAAGCTCGCACGCAACGGCGCATACGCATCTCTTGCAGCACCTCTTTGCCATCGTTGCTCAAATACTAGTCGGAGATGAAGATGACCGCAGCCTTGGCCTTAGAGCTAGCACCGATGAAAAAACACGCATGCTGCACGCACACGAGCACATACGGAGTGCCCACGACGTGGTGGTGGTGCCTCCCCAGTCGCCTCTACTCCTTCCGCGCACGTTGTCTATCAAGGCGGCTGCATGCTAATGATGATGTGGGTGAGATCTTCTAGGACTCAGATGATGACGAGGAAAATTATGAGACACAAGGTGACGTACACCGTCAAGGTCCATGGTCAAGGGGGTGCTAGTAAGTGCTTAGATGTGCTTAGATCAAGTACAATAGAGCTGAGTCAGTGGGCTATAAGGACTAAACTAGTATATTTCTGCTTAGTTGGAGGAAAGAGAAGAGGAGAGAGAAGGTAAGCGGGCTCTTCATGAAGAGCCAGCTCTAGCACGTGCTCCTAGGCACTTTGTGAGATGAAAGGTGGGCCACAGAATAAAAAAGTAGTAGTACACTCTTTTGATCTACTATTGTACATGTTGACTATAAGATGGGCTGTAGATGACATGGCACTGGCTTATAGCCAGCAGATGGCTATACTATTAATGCTCTTTAGATGAGGTGCTAAGTGCATTAAATGGCTTAGTTACTGAAGTCTTCAATGCATAGGTGCTTAGTTTATTGGTGCCACATCATATTTTATACCTACGTGGCAGGCTTAGCAGCTATACATGGTGGAGCACTGGGAGAGGCCAAGGCTGGTCATAGTGGGGAGTAACTTGTACTATAACATATTACTATGTTACTCTAAACATCTCTATAAACCGGAAAGGAGGGAGTAGTAACATAGACTAGTGTCATATGCAGAGTATGGGAGCACATGATATTTCCCCGTCCGGACCGATCCCAAGTTGGCTTCTCACCTTCTTGGCCCAATAAAAACCCCTCCCCCCTCTCGCGTGCGCTTCCCGCCCAGCGCCAGTTGAGCCCGCCGCTCCACATTGGTGGCAAGTCAGGGCGACGTGACCTCTCACTGCTTCCGCCGTTGAAGCGGCGCGCCGACCGAGGGCACCACCCGCTGCACGCCCGACATTTCAGACTACACAGTGATAGTAACTTTAGAGAAAGTATTACAATTAGATTACATAAGCAGGCTATAAGGATTTAAATATAGTATTTGTGCTTAGATGAAGGAGAGAGAAGAGGAGAGAGAAGATAAGCGGATTGTAAACGTGTAGCCGGTTGTACTCCAACATACTCCGTTTTTAATGATATTGTATTTATACTAAAGGGACTAACGGACGCCTTAATTACTCTGTTTTTTTAGACAAACCTTGGTGGGGCTATTATTGACTTTTTTTGAGCTATTATTGACTTGGGCGTGGGGTTTGGGGGCCAAAGGCCTACTATTATACTCGCACGACCGACCTGACATGCTCTACCCTAGTCGCTGCTATATCATATGGTTTCGCACCGTTCCAGATCTTAGCGCCGCCACACAATTCTTCTCCAGCCCTCCTTCCGGCATGCACCACGAGAAGGGACAGCAGTCCTCTGAACCCCGCCTTTCGTGATCCTGTATGGGAGAGGGGCAATCAGGTTTTTGGGGAGCACACTCCTGTGACTGCTGCCAGCGACGACTTCCTCAATGATAGCCTTCTTCCCCGACCTCGGTAACCTCTTCATCAACGACATGAGTGACAACATCAACCAAATCGGTTCTGCTCCCGCTGTACAGTATGTGATTCTGTCCTCCTGGTTTAGTCCGCATCATTACTTTGATGTTTGCAATTGTCGTCATGATCTATTTACTGCTGATTCGGATTAAATCTCATACTAAATTGCTCATATATTCAACAATCCAATCCAAAAACCTGATTACAGGCAATTTACTCCAAGTGGTTTTGCCGCGCTTTTGAAGCCGCCTACTTTTAACGGGGTGCAATATAAAAGGTGGCGCACAAGAGCAGTATATTGGTTTCAGATCTTGTACTGCTATGACGCCACTAAGGGTAAGCCTGAGGGTGATCTTAATCCTACACATCAGGAAGCTTTTCAGAACATGGATACCCTCTTCAAAACCGCCCTGCTAAGTGTTCTTGACGATTCCATTGTGGATTCATATATGTCGTTTGACAGCGGCAAAGACATGTGGGCTGCGCTCGAGGCCACGTTTGGGCCCTCGGGCACTGGCAACGAGTTGTACGTCATGGAGCAATTCTGTGACTACAAGATGACTGATGAGCGCTCTGTTGTTCAGCAGACTCATGAGATACAATCACTCTCTAAGGAACTTGAGTACTTTAAGTGTGTGTTGCCGGACAAATTTGTTGCTGGGACCATCATTACCAAGCTTCCACCTTCATGGAACGATTTTGCTACTTCTCTGAAAAACAAGAGACATGAGTTTTCTGTTTTGGATCTCATTAGCACTCTTGATTTTGAGGAGAAGGCGAGAGCAAAAGACACACGTGCTCGGGTCGCTGAGGGAGCTTCTAGTGCCCACATGGTACACGAGAAGAACTTCCAGCCCAACCAGCCCCAAAACAACAAGAACAAATCTCAGGGGAAAGGCAAGTTTGATGCAAAGAACAAGCCGTCACATTCTACTAACTTCAAGAAGAATTCTCATAACGGGAAGGGATACAAACCTCAATTTTGGTAGCACCGCACAAAATTTATATGGCTGCATATACCTGCTGTCAGCTAACCTGATGGTGCTCCAGGTATTCCTACATTCAAGCATACTAACTAAGCAATTATGTCTTCTCAAAATAACATGGCCAAAGAAAGTTATCCCTACAAAATCATATAGTCTGGCTATGCTCCATCTTCCCCACACAAAATATTTAAATCATGCACAACCCTGATGACAAGCCAAGCAATTGTTTCATACTTTAAGATTTTCAAAACTTTTTCAATCTTCACGCAATACATGAGCGTGAGCCATGGATATAGCACTATATGTGGAATAAAATGGTGGTTGTGGAGAAGACAAAAAGAGGGAAGATAGTCTCACATCAACTAGGCGTATCAACGGGCTATGGAGATGCCCATCAATAGATATCAATGTGAGTGAGTAGGGATTGCCATGCAACGGATGCACTAGAGCTATAAGTATATGAAAGCTCTACAAAAGAAACTAAGTGGGTGTGCATCCAACTCGCTTGCTCACGAAGACCTAGGGCATTTTGAGGAAGCCCATCATTGGAATATACAAGCCAAGTTCTATAATGAAAAATTCCCACTAGTATATGAAAGTGACAAAATGAGAGACTCTCTATCATGAAGATCTTGGTGCTACTTTGAAGCACAAGTGTGGTAAAAGGATAGTAACATTGTCCCTTCTCTCTTTTTCTCTCATCATTGTTTTATATGGGACTTTCTCTTTTTTTTTGTGGCCTCTTTTTATCTCTTTTTTTATTTTTCGTCCGGAGTCTCATCCCGACTTATGGGGGAATCATAGTCTCCATCATCCTCTCCTCTCTTGGGACAATGCTCTAATAATGATGATCATCACACTTTTATTTTTCTTACAACTCAACAATTACAACTCAATACTTAGAACAAAGTATGACTCTATATGAATGCCTTTGGCGGTGTACCGAGATATGCAATGAATCATGAGTGACATGTATGAAAGAATTATGAATGGTGGCTTTGCCACAAATACGATGTCAACTACATGATCATGCTAGAAATATGACAATGATGGAGCGTGTCATAATAAACGGAACGGTGAAAAGTTGCATGGCAATATATCTCGGAATGGCTATGGAAATGCCATGATAGGTAGGTATGGTGGCTGTTTTGAGGAAGATATATGGTGGGTGTATGATACCGGCGAAAAGTGCGCGGTATTAGAGAGGCTAGAAATGGTGGAAGGATGGGAAAAAGTGCGTATAATCCATGGACTCAACATTAGTCATAAAGAACTCATATACTTGTTGCAAAAATCTAGAAGTTATCAAAGCAAAGTATTACGCGCATGCTCCTAGGGGGATAGATTGGTAGGAAAAGACCATCGCTCGTCCCCGACTGCCACTCATAAGGAATACAATCAATAAATAAATCATGCTCCGAGTTCATCACATAACGGTTCATCATACGTGCATGCTACGGGAATCACAAACTTCAACACAAGTATTCTTTAAATTCACAACTACTCAACTAGCATGACTCTAATATCACCATCTTCATATCTCAAAACAATTATCAAGCATCAAACTTTTCTTAGTATTCAACGCACTCAAAAGAAAGTTTCACATATCTTGAATACCAAGTATATTAACATTAGGCAAATTACCATGCTATTAACGACTCTCAAAATAATCTAAGTGAAGCATGAGAGATCAATAGTTTCTTTAAAACAAATCCACCACCGTGCTCTAAAAGATCTAAGTGAAGCACTAGAGCAAAAATTATCACGCTAAAAAGATATAAGTAAAGCACTATGAGCAAAACTATCAAGCTCAAAAGATATAAGTGAAGCACATAGAGTATTCTGGCAAATTCCAATTCATGTATGGCTCTGTCAAAAGGTGTGTACAGCACATATGATTGTGTTAAACTAACAAGCAAAGACGCAAATAATAGAAGACGCTCCAAGCAAAACACATATCATGTGGTGAATAAAAATATAGCTCCAAGTAAATTACCGATGGAAGTAGACGAAAGAGGGGATGCCTTCCGGGGCATCCCCAAGCTTTGACTTTTTGGTGTACTTGGATTATCTTGGGGGTGCCATGGGCATCCCCAAGCTTAGGCTCTTGCCACTCCTTGTTCCATAATCCATCAAAAGAATTCACCCAAAACATGAAAACTTCAGAACACAAAACTCAATAGAAATCTCGTGAGCTCTGTTAGAGAAAGAAAACAAAATACAACTTAAAGGTACTGTAATGAACTCATTCTTTATTTATATTTGTGTTTAAACTACTGTATTCCAACTTCTCTATGGATTATAAACTATTTTACTAGCCATAGGTTCATCAAAATAAGCAAACAACACATGCAAAACAGAATCTGTCAAAAACAGAACAGTCTGTAGTGATCTGTAACAAACGCAAACTTCTGGAACTCTAAAAATCCTACCAAAATATGAAGTCCTGGAAAATTAGTTTATTGAACAGCGTCAAAAAGAATCAACGCAAAAGCACGTTTCTGTGATTTAACAAAATTATATTCGTGCATGCAAAGTTTCTGTTTTTCAGCAAAATCAAATCAACTATCATCGTAGGTTATCCTATAGGTTCTACTTGGCACAAACACTAATTAAAACATAAAACCACATCCAAACAGAGGCTAGATGGATTATTTATTCCTAATTAGAAGCAAAAACAAAAAACAAAAATAAAATTGGGTTGCCTCCCAACAAGCGCTATCGTTTAACGCCCCTAGCTAGGCATAAAAGCGAGGATAGATCTAGGTGTTGCCATCTTTGGTAGGCAATCCATAAGTGGCTCTCATGATAGATTCATATGGTAATTTTATTTTCTTTCTAGGGAAGTGCTCCATGCCCTTCTCTAAGGGAAATTGGAATCTAATATTCCCTTCCTTCATATCAATAATTGCACCAATCGTTCTAAGGAAAGGTCTACCAAGAATAATAGGACATGAAGGATTGCAATCTATATCAAGAACGATAAAATCTACGGGCACATAATTCCTATTTGCAACAATAAGAACATCATTAATTCTTACCATAGGTTTTTTAATAGTGGAATCCGCAAGATGCAAGTTTAGAGAGCAATCATCAAAGTCACGGAAATCTAGCAAACCACAAAAAGTTTTGGGAATAGTAGAGACACTAGCACCCAAATCACACAAAGCATGAAACTAATAATCTTTAATTTTAATTTTAATAGTAGGTTCCCACTCATCATAGAGTTTTCTAGGGATAGAAACTTTCAACTCAAGTTTTTCTTCATAAGATTGCATCAAGGCATCAACAATGTGTTCGGTAAAGGCCTTATTTTGACTATAAGCATGAGGAGAATCTAGCACAGATTGCAACAAGGAAATACAATCAATTAAAGAGCAATTTTCATAATTAAATTCCTTGAGATCCAAAATAGTGGGTTTAGCAACATCTAGGTTTTTATTTCTTTCAATTCCACTTCTATAAATTTCATCATCAAGATCTAGAAACTCCGAATTCTTAGAACGCCTTCTAGGTAAAGGAAGATCATATTCAGTTTCATCAAGATTCATATTGCAAAACAAAGATTTAATGGGGGACATCAATAACTTTTAGATCTTCATCTTGATTTTCATAGGAATTCGAAGAACACACTTTAATAAAGGCATCTTTGGAAGCACGCATCCTAGCGGTTCTTTCTTTGCACTCATCAATGGAAATTCTCATGGCTTTGAGAGACTCATTGATATCATGCTTAGGAGGAATAGATCTAAGCTTTAATGAATCAATTTCAAGAGAAATTCTATCAACGTTCCTAGCCAAATCATCAACTTTAAGCAATTTCTCTTCAAGCAAAGCATTAAAATTCTTTTGTGAATTCATAAACTCTTTAACACTACTCTCAAATTCAGAGGGCATCTTATTAAAATTTCCATAAGAGTTGTTGTAGGAATATCCATAATTATTAGAAGGATTACTAGGATAAGGCCTAGGATTAAAATTCCCTCTATACGCGTTGTTTCCAAAACAATTCCTACCAACAATATTCACATCCATAGATTCATTATTATTATCAATCAAAGTAGACAAGGGCATATCATTGGGATCAAGAGAAGTATTTTTAGTAGCAAACATCTTCATAAGTTCATCCATCTTTTCACTCAAAACATTGATTTCTTCTATAGCATGCACTTTTTTACTAGAAGATCTTTCGGTGTGCCATTGAGAATGATTAGCCATAATTTTATGAAGCAATTTTGTAGCATCTCCTAACGTAATTTCCATAAACGTGCCTCCTGCGGCCGAATCTAAAAGATTTCTAGAAGCAAAATTCAATCCGGCATAAAAATTTTGTATGATCATCCATAAATTCAAACCATGAGTAGGGCAATTGCGAAGCATCAATTTCATTCTTTCCCAAGATTGGGCAACATGCTCATGATCAAGTTGTTTAAAATTCATAACATCGTTCCTAAGAGTGATGATCTTAGTGGGAGGAAAATACTTAGAGATAAAAGCATCTTTGCACTTGTTCCAAGAATCAATACTATTTTTAGGCAAAGACGAAAACCAAACTTTAGCACGATCTCTAAGTGAAAACGGAAATAACTTCAATTTGACAATATTGCTATCCGTATCTTTCTTCTTTTGCATATCACACAAATCAACAAAATTGTTTAGGTGAGTAGCGGCATCTTCACTAGGAAGGCCGGCGAATTGATCTTTCATAACAAGATTCAGCAAAGCGGTATTGATTTCACAAGACTCATCATTATTAAGAGGAGCAATCGGAGTACTAAGGAAATCATTATTATTGGTATTCGAGAAGTCACACAATTTGGTATTATCTTGCGCCACGGCGACAAGTAATCCAACACACAAGCAAATAGAAAGGCAACGGGAAAAGGCAAACGGGAAAAAGAGGAGGAGATTGGGAAAGAGAGGTCGAATAAAACGGCAAGGGTGAAGTGGGAGAGAGGAAAACGAGAGGCAAATGGCAATTAATGTAATGCGAGAGATAGGGATTGTGATGGGTACTTGGTATGGTTGACTTGCTCTTGCATGAGCCTCCCGGGCAACGGCTCCAGAAATTCTTCTTGCTACCTCTTGAGCACTGCGTTGGATTTCCCCGAAGAGGAGAGGATGATGCAGCAAAGTAGCGTAAGTATTTCCCTTAGTTTTTGAGAACCAAGGTATCAATCTAGTAGGAGACCACGCACAAGTCCCTCGTACCTACACAAAACGATAACTCCTCGCAACCAACGCGATTAGGGGTTGTCAATCCCTTCACGGTCACTTACGAGAGTGAGATCTGATAGAGATGATAAATAATATTTTAGGTATTTATGGTATAAAGATGCAAAGTGAAAAGTAAAAGGCAAAGTAAAAAAAAGCAAGTAATAAAGTAATGGAGATTGATAAGATGAGATTAGACCCGGGGGCCATAGGTTTCACTAGTGGCTTCTCTCAAGAGCATAAGTATTCTACGGTGGGTGAACAAATTACTGTTGAGCAATTGACAGAATTGAGCATAATTATGAGTATATCTAGGTATGATCATGTATATAGGCATCACGTCCAAGACAAGTAGATCGAAACGATTCTGCATCTACTACTATTACTCCACTCATCGACCGCTATCCAGCATGCATCTAGAGTATTAAGTTAAAAACAGAGTAACGCCTTAAGCAAGATGACATGATGTAGAGGGATAAATTCATGCAATATGATAAAAGCCCCATCTTGTTATCCTCGATGGCAAGAATACAATACGTGCCTTGCTGCCCCTTCTATCACTAGGAAAGGACATCGCAAGATTGAACCCAAAGCTAAGCACTTCTCCCATTGCAAGAACTACCAATCTAGTTGGCCAAACCAAACGGATAATTCGAAGAGACTTGCAAAGATAACTCAATCACACATAAAAGAATTCAGAGAAGATTCAAATATTATTCATAGATAAGTTGGATCATAATCCCACAATTCATCGGTCTCAACAAACACACCTCAAAAAGAAGATTACATCGAATAGATCTCCACGAGAGAGGGGGAGAACATTGTATTGAGATCAAAAAGAGAGAAGAAGCCTTCTAGCTACTAGCTATGGACCCGAAGGTCTGAAGTAAACTACTCACACTTCATCGGAGGGGCTATAGTGTTGATGTGGAAGCCCTCTGTGGTGGATGCCCCCTCCGGCGGAGCTCCGGAACAGGCCCCAAGATGGGATCTCGTGGATACAGGAGGTTGCGGCGGTGGAATTAGGTTTTGGGCTCCTGTTCTGATCGTTTGGGGGTACGTAGGTATATATAGGAGGAAGGAGTACATCGGTGGAGCAACAGGGGGCCACAAGGCAGGGGGGCGCGCCCTAGGGGGGCGCCCCCACCCCCGTGACCGCCTCTGTTACTTCTTGGAGTAGGGTCCAAGTCTCCTGGATCACGTTCGGTGAAAAAATCACGTTCTCGAAGGTTTCATTCCGTTTGGACTCCGTTTGATATTCCGTTTCTTCAAAACACTAAAATAGGCAAAAAGCAGCAATTCTGGGTTGGGCCTCCGGTTAATAGGTTAGTCCCAAAAATAATATAAAAGTGGAAAATAAAGCCCAATATAGTCCAAAACAGTAGATAAAGTGGCATGGAGCAATCAAAAATTATAGATACGTTTGAGACATATCAGGGTCCTATTCAACCACCCCTCCACGGGCACCCCTCCACCGTCTACTATTCATCCAGCCCTCCACACCACGGGGTCCT